>NW_020949602.1:7430223-7473796 GCF_900497805.2 Vombatus ursinus
AAAGGTGGGAAGATATCAAATATTGAGGTTGTGAAGGAATGTTACCTGCATGTCTAGAAGTAGCAAGGGGCCACTGCTTACAATTTGCTTTATTGTTATTATTATTGTTATTATTATTGTTATTATTATTATTATTATATTTGTATTTAACAATTTTATAATTGGTGATTTTTTTTAATTCTTTCACATTGGAATGGAAATCCCTTTAAAATGCTCTTCCTTACCCCTTCTCTGGCCTTCTCCATACCTGCCTCCTGGGTCTATGACATGTTGCTCCAGGCTGTATATCACTTTGTAGAATTCAATCCCACAGTGGCCTGGATGAGAGAAATTCCAAGTCAAATTAGCAAAAATGATGCTGACAAATCAGGTCTAGTTAGCCGAAATTATCCAAAAAATAACTTGGTTTTGGAAGCTAGGTATCTTGACATTGAGAAGCAGTAAATAGTGCTGAAGCCCTGGGTTCAAACTCAAACTCTGATCAGGTGGGGCTTGCCTTTCGTCTTGCCGGAGAACTTCAATGACTCTGGAGGACAGAGCGAGGCTGATGACTTGGTGCAGCTTAAGTCCAATTCACTAGAAAGTCAAGCTGTCACCCTTCTGACTTCCTTGGTCCTCTTCAAGAATAAAGATAAACAAGAGAAGCAGCAGGAGTGGGTAGAGTGCTGGGCCTGGAGTCAAGAAGACAAGTTCAAATCCTGCCTCAGACCTTACTAGCTGTGTGACCTTGAGTAAGTCACTTACCTGCCTCAGTTTCCTCTTCTATAAAATAAGGAGGTTGGAATAGGTGGTTTCTTTGGTCCCTTCCATCTCTAGTGATATGATTCTATTATCCTGTCTCTAAGATTAAATATTTCTGTGGCCCAATTTGTTTCTCTCCCCTAGGTCTCAGTCTATAAACAGGAGAGGGAAGGCACTGCATATTGGACCAGATTTAGGATCTTGGATTTATAGCTGTAAAGAACCTTAGAGGCCCCAGGACTCACCTTTTTTTTTCAGATAAGGATATAAATGGAGTGACATACAGCTACTAAGTATTTGAGGCAGGATTCAAACCCAGTTCTTCCTGACTCCAAATTCAGAGCTATCCACTTCCTTTTTGTCTCTTCTGTGGTTAATGTTCCATAAGTCAGTGATCTCTAGATCAATGCTATAATGATATAATTGGTAGTATGGTATATGTGTATATACCATATATTCACATACACGCATACCATATATATGCATATACACACACACACATATATACACATATGTGTATATACACCACACACGTACACCACATGTATGTGCATACACATATATTCATACATTAAAATGTAAAATTCATACTTTAAAAAAGTACATAGATATATATGTATATGTATAGTAATATAATACAATTCACCGCATCTTTATGTATATGTCCATGTACATATATATGTATATATATATATATACACATGTGTATATGTATATATGTGAACATGTGTATATGTATATACCTACATGCATATGTATGTATGTATATGTGTGTATGTTTATTTACTTAGAGGCACTAGATTTTAATCTAGGCTCTCCTGATAACTAACTGTGTGACCTTGGGCAATTCATTCTAACTAAACTCAAGGCTCCAAGATCCACATGTAAAATGGGTGGACTAGACAAGATGCCCTCAACATTCTCTCTTATCTCTAAGTTGATATGGCCAATTACAGCCATTTAAGCATTAACAGGGGATAAAGAATCTTCCCTGGCACAAGAACCTCCACTTTGATGCTTTGTGGTGTGTGTGCTTAATGAAGTCTGAACTGCTAGAGCTTCATTAACTCTCCATGGGAAATTCCCAGAGAAGAAATGAAGGCGCTATTGAGGCATGGGAAGGGGCTTTGGGACCAAAGCTTAAGCAGATAATTCTCAGACCTGAATACCTGAGAACTGCCCCCCTCCACCACAAAGAGGGGGACAAACATCCTCAGCTAAACCTCACATCACTAGCCTTTCACTCACTTGAGGATAATAATGATGAGTACTATTTGCAGAATCTAAGATTTGCAAAATGCTTAACATTTGGAACTTCATGACAACCCTAGGAGACAAACACTGTAGGCATGAGCATCGCCACTTTGTAGATGGCATTTTTTACAATGAAGAAGCATCACCTCCAGTGGTTAGAAACACATACATGTAGTATTATATTCTGCCTCTATTACCTTTTCTGGGCTCTGGTGTAGGTCAATGAGAGCATCCAGCTCAGCTCTCTCTGCAAGGATAGCCAAAGACACCTTGTCAAATGCTAGGAATCCTATATTTATGATATTTTCCTGCTCTACCAGTCTAGCAACCTTGTCAAAAAGCAGAATGAAATTTATCTGGCAGGATTTTTACTTGATAGAATGATGCTTGCTCTTTTGATGACTGCTTCCCTTTCTAAATGCTCCCTTACCATCCCTTGAATACTGAACTCTAAAATTTTGCTTTGAATCCAAGTTAAGCTTATTAGTCTATAACTTGTTGATTCTACTAGCTTTGGTTTCTTAAAAATTAGGCTCTGCTTCTTCAGGCCTGTAGGACCTTTACCATTTTTCTTCAGAGTACTTCATCCGTTAGTCCTTTCAGTATTCTGGAGTACAGTTTGCTTGCACCTGATAACTCAAAACTCATTGAAGGCAGATAGGTGATCTCTTGCTATCTCCTTACTTCTCTTGGGTTTTAATACCCAATTAACCTGGTTGCTCCCTATTTGAATGGACTGACATCACTGCTTCTTTGAAATGGATTGCTCATTACTCTGGCATATTATACTCTCCAGCTTCTACTACTTTTCCTATGACTCGGGGGTGCTCAGACCTGCCCACACATTTTATTCAGTCAGCTTCTTGGCCTGTTTATTCCTTCACCTAGAACTACTATTGCCTTCTGTCTACCTGATATGTTTTTACACCTCTCTTAGGATCATTGGAGCATAGGTTTAGAGCTAAAAAGCAGAGGAAGGGGGAAAGCATTTATATAGTACCTACTATGTGCCAGCCACTATGCTAAGCACCTTTTTATAAATATTATCTTATTTGACCCTCTCTATCACTGGGTAGTAAGTTAAATTATTATTCTATGAATCCTCCACATCTTCCTTATTCATCAGAATGCTCTGTTATCCAGCTAGAACAGTGTTGACAGCAAGCAGCTCATTTTGACTACCTGGGCACAGCCAACCATCCTAGCCAGCTTTCCTTACACAGCAAAGCAGCAGCAGTACCTGTCTTTCTCCTTTCCAATTTCCCTCTTAGACCAATAGACAACAAAGTGCAACATCAACTTCTGATGGGCTTCACCTCTTATCTGGAACTGAAACTCTGGTCCAATTCAGTTGAGCCCATCTCCAACCAATTAGAAATCATGAACCTAAAATGTTCTATCAGATCTTGCTGCTAGTCATTTCTCATAGCTGGGACAAAACTCCTTTTGACACCCTGCTGTTTCTTCAAACTTGCCTTAGCCTCTCCTGTCTCTCATAACTCTTGTACCTTTCAGTTTAAATCAGAGTTTCCTGCCTATCAGCAAATCTCCTTTCAGTTAAAGGATGCTAACACACCAAATTTCACCTGTGGAATCAAAAGAACTTATTTGTGTGTGTGTGTGTGTGTGTGTGTGTGTGTGTTTCTTTTACCTTTTACTCTTTTAAATCCCAAAATAGTTGTATACAAATGAACTGAGGGGCCACAATGCCTTGCAGTTCATAAGATTTTAAGATGGTTAAGCATCTCATTTTGTGTCCTTCAAACTGTATTCCTTTATACTCATATTTTTTCCAGTTTTTAATAAATGAAAGTTCTTTCCATGCCCCTTTAAACCATCAAATTGCTCACATACAAATGAGGCATTATCCCATATCTTTCACAAGGTGATTTAAATCTCTATATTTGTGCCAAGCCTTCATATTTTCTGTTCCAAACTGCTCTAAGCCCAGCTGAAAGCTGTTTCTTCTTACATATATTTCAGCAGTTTTGATTAAACCAAAGAGGTTCATTTTTTCTACTCATTTTAGACATCAAAATGTTCATCTGTGATAGCAATAATATCTTATAACCTTTAACAATTGGTTTAATTCTTTTCCTTTACCCCAAAGTACTTCGTTTCTGCCTTTCCACACTAAACTGCTCCATAAAAGGGCCTTAGGGATAGCACCCTACATCAAGGGCACACGTATTGAAGCAAAAGGTAAACACAGACCCCCCCCCCCCAAAAAAATAAAAAGCTCTGGAAACACTCACCCCTGAGCATCACTGCTCTATCATGAGCTGGCCTCATCCCACTTGTCTCTCTCATTCTTCCTCTTTCCAATGTACACAACATTCTTCCAACTTGGTACAAGCTTAAGCAAACCCAGAGGCCACCTACCTCTCAGCCTGTACCTACTGGGTGCAGGAAGCCTCAGAGTGGGAGAAAAAATTAGTTCCTGTGCTAAAGGATATTTGCAGGAATTGCTATCTCTGTTCTCATAGCTTAATTGCCCTGCTTCTGCTTGTGCTAATGTCCATGAGAGTAGAGACTGTTGGAACCATCTTCATATCTCCCTATCACATAGCGCAGCTCTGTTTGCATGGTGAATGCTTCCTAAAGAGCTAATGACTGAGTGAGTGACTAACCATGCACTTCCTATGGCTTCAAAGGAGTTCAGTTAATTTTTACTATATTCCATTGTATCCTACTTCTCTACTTCTAGGGACTACCATTTGTGGGGAGAACTAAGCTAGACAGTTTTCTTTTCCCTTCCAGGTCTCCTCTTCTCTTCCTTCCTCCCTCCCTCCTTCCCTCCCTTCTTCCTTCCTTCCTTTCTTCCTTCCTTCTTCCCTCTTCCCTCACTCCCTCCCTCTTTACCTTCCTTTCTTCCCTCCTCCTTTCCTTCTTTCCTCCCTCCCTTCCTTCCTTCTTCTTCTCTTCCTTCCTTCCCTCCTTCCATGAGCACATAGCACATATTTTAGCTGCTGTTTATGGATAATACTGTTCCACTCTTTTAAGTAGACTAATTAATAAACAAATATTAAGGAAGTACTTACTATGTGCCACACACTATTTTAGATGATAGAGATACAAAACTAAAAAGGAACAGCCTCTACCCATGGAGACTCAGTGAAGTAAAAAGGTCTTCAAGATCATTTACTCTGATTTCTTTATTTTAAAGATGAGAAGACTGAGTGCCAGTAAGGTTGAGAGGCATAATCATGGTGCAGACAGAAGAATACTGGACTTGAGTCACAGGCCCTGAGTTCGAATCTTAACTCTGCCATTTATTTCCTGGGTGAGCTTTCTCCCTCAGGACCTCAAATTCCCTGATTTGTGAAATAAGGGGTCAGATGAAATGACCTCTAAGGCCTCTTCTGGATCTAATTCTGTGGTGCTAACCAATCTACCCAAGGTCATACAGTAAGGTAGAAATACTGAAGTGGTAGCCAATGTATCTTGCATTTACATACAACCATCAATTCTCTCTGATTGAATGAGCTAAAAATCAATTTCTATCCCATGGAGAAGAATAAAGGAAGTGCTGTCATTGTTACCATTTTTGATGTGTGCGCGTGCAAAAGCTCTTGGGGAAATTGACATAAAAATATACAAAGCACAGGGCCTGAGCACTTAAGAGGACAGTAACTCACTCACTCTGAAGTCAATTAGTCTCAAACTGAAAGGAAAAGAGATCATTTTAAATTATCACAGACTAGCCCTTTAAAATGTCTAAAAGACACTAAATCTAGCCGGAGCGCAGTGGATGCATCTCTGATGGGAAGAGAGGAGGGATATAGCTCTCTCCTAGCTTTCTGATTACATGGTACTATTATTATTAATCTATTTACTTTCTAGTTCATCCTATTATGATCATCATTCAAGAAATCAACAAGAATTTATTTAATGCCTGCACTGTGCCAGATATTGGGAATACAGAGATAGGAATGAAACTGGCCTTCCCCTCAAGGCATTTGTCCTCTATCAGGGGAAAGCCACTGGCACAGAGAAATGACTGTAAGGTAGCTTGGGGACAATGTACTGCAAGTCTTGTACTCACTAAATCCCAGAAAATCAGCTGGAAGGGGCTTCAGTGACTGTCTCATCCAACTCCATGTGTTAGGAGGAATCTATTCCACAGCAAACTTGACAAGTGGCCATCCAGCTCCGCTCAAAGACTTCCAATGACAGGTCTTCTCACCACGTTGGAGGCAACACATTCTGCTTTGGAACAGCATGAATTGTTAGCAACTTGTGGCTTTTTTTTTCTTTTTCTTTCTTTTTTTTTTGTTTGTTTGTTTGCTTCTAGGCATCCAGAATTTGCTTCTTTGCAACTGCCACCCACTGATCCATCCTGTCCATTTACATACAACCATCAAAGGGCACAAGCCTCCTCTATTAGAATGGTCCTTCAAATGCTCAAATGATAGGTGTCATGTCCCCACTGAGGGAGAACTGCAAAGATGGCAGAGTAGGAAGCAGCACACTCCAGCTCTCTCCCACAACCATTCCAGCAGACATTGAAGGACCACATAAGGCTGATGAATAATGAGCAAATTCAATGAAAAAACACAATGGAGCCTTTTTGTGGTCCAAATTTACACATTCAATCCACAGGTAAGTAACTAAAACAGAGACTGTGGAACAGGGGTGGACCTACGTTTCTGTCACTCTGACTCAAGAGAATAATTGTGGATTTAGCTCATAGGCCTGGGCTAAGATCTGTAACTGGGTAAAAATGTAGAAACTAAGGACCAGGGTTGAACCAATAGCTCTGAACACACCCACACCCACACACACACACACACACACACACACACACACATATATGTATATATATATATATACAAACATTACAATTAGCTGATGAGTATGAAATCAATAGCTGTCTACTCCAGCTCCAATCAGGGGCAAGCCTGTAATTGTGATACCCAGAGTGAAACTAGGGTTTAAAGCCTGCAAAATTCAGAGCAGATCAATCAGACCTTGCCCAAAGTCAGACAACTTAGGACCCCCTGAAAAGTGAAAGCCTTTTGCCTTCAGCTGCCACTGTGGTCCTTGAAGAAAACAGAACTTAGTATCTGGAGTACACAGCATCAGAACCCCATCAAATTCCGATCAGGACCATACAAGATCCCAATATTCCCTCAAGAAGTATACAATTCCTAGTTGTAACACAAAATTCCAATTAAAAATGTAAGGCTGAACAAATAAAAAAGCAATTTCACACCAATAATAAAAAGATATCATGGAAGTCCAAGACACAAATCCAGAATAAGGGAATAATTTTAAAATTATTAAAGAAAAACAAAGCTCGGCCACAAAGCCAACTAAAATTCTTGGAATAAATGAAAGATACATTTTAAAGAGCTAAAAATTGCATTATAAGTTAAATGATAGCTCTAGAGAAATGAATCAGAAAAGAAATGAGAAAAGGTTAAAAAAAAGAGAATTAACAGCTTATTACAAAATCTGAGTCAAACATCAGACTCAGTGAAAATTGGAATGGGCAAAAAAGAAGTTAATGATGATATTAGACAATAATAAATATTAAAACAAAGTCAAAAGGCTGAAAACAATAGATGGACATGTAAGACTTTTTTATGATCTGGAAAAGAGGTCAAGCAGAGACATTTTTGAATCATTTGACTTCCTGAAAATCATAACCAAACAAAAAGAGCCCAGATATCATAACTCAACAAATCACAATGGAAACCCCCACATGCACATCTATTAGATCCAGAGGAAAAAGTAAAAATAGAAAGAATCCACCAGTCACCTTCTTAAATAAAGCTCCAAGTGAACATCCCCACGAATGTCATAACTGAAATCCAGAGATGCTAGATCAAAGAAAGAACACTACAATAAGCCAGAATGAAAGAGTTGCAAGGAATCAAGATCACACAAGACTTGGCAATTTCAACCATTGAAAAGTGCTGAACTTGGAATACAATATTCCAAAAGGCAAAAGATAGAGTATAGGCTTACAATACTGACTCCCATGAGTTTTCTTTTTCAGTGACCTCATTCTTTCAAATGCAAAATGGAATTATCATGTCCCTAGTCCTGGATGTTATGCCTCTTAAGAGACAGTCTTTGCATAAACTGTTCCCTATTTCCTAGAATGCAGTTTCTCCCTCATTCTTAACTCTTAGAATCCCTAGTTTCCTTCAAGGTTCAGCTTAAGTGCCCCCATCTTACAAGAAGTCTTTCCTCTGCTATCATTCCATTGCTCCACAAGCTATAAAGGTCCTTTCCCCTTCACCTGAGAATCAACAACCTGACAGTGTATTGCAACCCTTGAGCCTCACTTCTATTGATGAATATAAGCTCCTTGAGGATGGAGGTTGTTTTGTTTTTGTCTCTGTAACCCTGTTATTGATTATACTACTTGGCATGTAGTAGGTGTCCATTAAATGCTTTTTGAAGGCATGAAGCCAAATTCCACATCTTTCACAAATGCCATTTGTTCTGATATAGTGGAGAGAACACAGGGAGTGAAATCAAGAGACTTGGGTTTGAATCTTGGTTCCATTAATTTCTCTTCTGTATATGTGATTGCAGGTAAATCATTTTCCATTTTAGATCCTTCATTCTCATCTTCATCTATAAAATGGTCACTAAAAAACTTGTACTACACGGGATTGTTGTAATAGACTATGGTTTGGCTAGTTTAGGAGTCAGAAGACTTTGTAGAAAATCCTGTATCAAAAGTCCTTGGGAAAAACTCTAGTCAATACTTTCTCTAAGCTTTTACTTTTAAAAATTCAGACACAATCAGATTTTGCAAATAGCTTCAGCCCATCCCCAGATCTCTGCCCCACAAGACCAGAGATGGACTGATTATAGGCATTGGAAATGGCTACTCCTATACTACCCTCCTGGACATGTGACTTACTATCTCTGGGGCCTGGACCCGGTCACTAGACAGTAAAATGCAAGCTTCAATTTTTCATCTGTAAAACCTATCTTATAGTTGTGATGAATAACGTTGCATGACTACATTGATGTTGCCTAATTAGCTCATGCCTGCCTAGTTTTCTACCGTAGTACACACTTTAAGAATACTGATTGACTTGTATTTAATTTACTGTGAAGTGTTGTATTATTGTGAGTAACAATAATTAGTATAGTATCTTCAATTTCTTCTTTCTCTTCCTTATCAGTATGAGAGCTTAACACAGTAAATACGGTGTAAGCTTGTAATCAGGAAGGTGTTGTTTGAAAGGAAGCTTCTAGCACTTTATAAGGTCAATTTTATAAGTTGATCTTGAGCAAGTCACTTAACCTCTATCTCATTATCTAGCCTGGAAGTAGCATAGAAACACTGTACTGGGCCTTAGGAAGATCTAGTTTAGCTCCTTCTTCAGTACTTACTAGGTCTGAGGATTTGGGTAAAAGAACTAAGCTGCCTGACTCTTAGTTTTCCCATCTGTCAAATGAAGGGGTTGGAATTGACTACCACTGAGGTCTTTTCCAATTCTAAATCTATGATCTTATGAAGTACTAAGTCATGAGTGGGTTGTAATTTTTATTGGTGGAGACAGCTCCCACACCAGGAGATCCCTATGCTGACAAAATCACACATCACAAAATTGGAGGGTTGGAAGGGACTTCAGTAGTCATGTAGTCAAACATATACAAAAAAGGATTCTCTGCAATAGCCCAGACATGGTTGTCCGGCCTCTGCTTGATCTTTTGTATATTAAGTTTTGTTATTATCACTATTGAATCAATCATTTCCAGCAGACTACTTGACCCTGGTAAAGATTTGGAATTCAGATCTGTCTAAGAAAAAATATTAATGATAATACCATACTCTATGTTTTAGGCTTGAGTCTGCCAGAAACACTTTTATTTAATTTAACATTAATCTAATGGCCAAGCATTTCTAGCTTAGAAAGTGAGAGAGATATCCAAAGTGGCAGAGTCCCCCATGCCTTCCAACATGACTCTCCATCCCAAAATGATTTAAGGCAACACTTATAGGAATCTGAAGGAAAAGATCAAAATATAGAAAATATATCTTAGGTTAATATTCAAGAATAATTGAATAACCAAATTTTTATCCCAACCTCTCCCTGAACATTCCCCCAATCCTTAGGGTAAAGAAAGAGATTTCTTGTCATTGATCAGATAAAATAATTTTGCTTAGCACAGTGCCTGGCATATAGTAAGTGCTTACTAAATGCTTTCCCACCCTCCCATTGTTCAATACCTAATTGATATCTTCAGTATCTCTCCTTCATCAGGGAGAAGGATGCACCAATCACTTCAGAAAATAAAGAGGAGGCAAATGCCTTATCTAGCTGTTGTTTATTCTTCAGTCCAATAGGACTTTTCCAGACCCCATTTGGGGTTTTATTGGTGAAAACACTGGAGAGATTTGCCACTTCCTTCTACAGATTTCATTTTACAGATGAGGAAACTGAGGCACATAGGGTTAAATGACTTGTTCAGGGTCACACGGCTAGTAAGTGTCTGAGGCCAGATTTGAACTCTGGAAGATTAGTTTTCCTGACTCCAGGCCCAGCCCTCAACCCACTCTATTTGCTACTCTACCTAGCTGCCCTGGCATTTATATAGGTCTTTACTATTAGAAAATCACTTTCTATCCATTTTGAAAGGGTGAGGTGGAAACTGCTCCATCCTTTTTAACTATGATACCTAAGTACCTGAAAACAAGCTTCAGTCAACCAAAAGGCTTTAGACTAGTACAAAAGTTTCAGAAAACTGTTGGATAAAGTGTGTTGGGGTTGGAATACTAGGAGGGGGAGACTTTTTTGGAAAGGTCATGTCACGGTAGCCTGCTGGCTCTAGCAAAAATGAGTTTGTCACCAGTATTTCCTTGAGACACAATGCTATGGATTAAAAACAATTAAAGAAGATGCTAGTGATTAGCCTGGAGAATTTTCAGCGGAGGACCACTTTGCAGTCCTCAAGTCTCTTCAGGCCTGTCCTAGGGCAGAGAGATTAGATTTGGTCTGTTTGGCCCCAAGGACAGAGCCAGGAACCAGAATGGGAAGAGGTGTTTTGGATGGAATATTAAGAAGATGGGATATCAACAGTTGCTCTACCAAAAACAAAATAGGCTGCTTCTTAAGGAACTGATCTCTCTCTCTCTCTCTCTCTCTCTCTCTCTCTCTCTCTCTCTCTCTCTGTCTGTCTGTCTCAGTCTCCCTCCCTGCCTTTCTATCTGTCTCTTTTTGTGCCTGTATCTCCGTATCTCTCTCTTTCTGTCTCTCTCTGTCTCTCTGTCTGTGTGTGTGTGTGTGTGTGTGTCTGTTTGTCTGTCTGTCGGCCTGCCTCTCCTCTCTCTCTTGCCTCTGGATGTATCTGAGGAGAGGCTCTACACCCTACAGCCATTGGTCAAGGCTGTTGGAAAGGATTAAGAGGTTGGTCTAGAAGACCTCTTCCTTCCAATTTTATGATTCTGTAATTCCACAATTCCTCCTTTCAATTTTTCCCTTCCCCTTCATATTTTATTTAGGCATCTAGGTGGTTTCATGGATGCAGCACTGGGGTTTGAAGTCAGGAAGACCTGTGATCTCAGACACTTAGTAGCTATGCAACCCTGATCAAATTACTTAAACTTTCTGTGACTCATTTTCCTCATCTGTAACCTTAGCAGGTCGTTGTGAGGATCAAATGAGACAATTTGTGGAAAGTGATTTGCCACCTTTAAAGTGCTATATAAATGCTAGCTATTATTATCTGCTGCCATGACATGTCAGTTCTACTGTCATGATATTCTCATATCCAACACCTGCCTTCTTACCACTCACATTCCACCACTAATGCCATGCCTACTACCTCTCCCCAGACTCCCTCATCAGATGGTGAGCTCTCTGATAGCAGGCACTATGTGTGTGTGTGTGTGTGTGTGTGTGTGTGTGTGTGTGTGCCTTCCTTTGTTTTTCTAGAGCTTAGTTCAGTGTCCTCCACATAGTAGGCATGTAATAAATGCTACTTCCCTGGACCAGAGAAATAGCTTCCTAAGAGCTCCCAGGCTCTGCCCTTCTTCCACACAGCTTCTAATAAATATCATTTTCTCAAAGCACAAGTCAAACAACCCAGCAGCATTTATTAAGTCCCTACTATGCTCCAGGAATAGCGCTACCTCCTTGGTAAACAAAGATAAAGTCAAACAAAGCAGTCTGTGACATCATGGAAGTTATGTTGTCATTCCCTGATAAAAAATCTCCACCAGTCCCCTCTTGTCCCCAGGGGGAAAATACAAATGGCAGCTTGTCCTGGGCCTCCCCTCACAATCTGGCTGTGGCTACCACCTTTTCAGGCTTATTGCATACATGGCCCTTCACACACATCATGGTCTAGTCAAAGTGGCTGATCTGATGCTACTTCAAGTCTCCATCTCATATTTCCATGCTTTTGAACAGGCTGTGCCCCCATTTTTGGAACACACTCCAATTTCACCTCTACTTTTTTAGAATTTAGAACCTTTTTAGATTCCTTCAAACTCCCATCCCCTTGAAAAGACTTCTCAAATTACCTTGGTTATTAGTACTCTCTCTCACCTCCAATTACCATGTAAAAATATGATTACATGCTTACATGTTGTGTCTCCTTCCCCAGTTCCTTGTAGGTTGTAAGATTCTTGAGGTCAAGGATTGTTTCTCATTGTCTCTAGGTATTCATAGCACCTAGCCTTGGCCATGGTAGATAGATGATAAATGGTTGTAGAATTAGATTGTTGTATTGGCAAATTCCAAAGTCTATTGCACAAATGACTACTGTATAGGCTCCCATAGCCCTTAACCCAGGCAGGCTCCAATGAATAGGGGAGAACTCAGAAGGTGTCATCAAGGATTCAGTTTATGGTGCAAAGCTATCATCACCCAGACTTGATGTTTTCCTGTGCCTAAGGAAACTTGAACCATGGCCTTCCCTAAGGACACAGAAAACAGAGGGCTCTAACTCAGGTACCAGGGGCAGGGCACCCAGATACATAAGCAGATTCTCCAGAGGGTCACACTCCTTCACAATGAGGTTCAATGTCTCATCTCAATGTAACATGATAAAGTTGAGGTTCAAAGACTTTTATTGACTTGTCCAGGATCACAGAGCCCTTAATAATCCTGAAAAGACTCAAACCCAGGTCTCTTCACACCTTTGTTCTCTTCAATGCTGTCCATTTACTGTGATAAATAGTGATTAATCAGAAAAACCTTCTGAGTAGATGAGGTGGGGAAGAAACGAGAGTCTCTCTGAAACCCCAGACTTCTTTGTCCAAAGGGAATGCAGTCACCAGCTGAGGTAGAGCAGGGGCGCTTTCCCTAGGGTCTATGAATGTGCTAAAAAAAATGATAATGGTGTTTGCTTAGAATTGCTTTCCCTTGTATTTCATTAAATTCATTTAAAAACATTATTCTAAGGAGGTGTCTATAGCTTCAGCACACTGCCAAAGGGGCCCGTCATACACCCACATTAAGAATCCCTGCTTTAGAATCAGAATCCACTTATAAATTCTTCCTCTAAAATGAGTGCCTGATAGATTATAAGGCTGCTTAGAGTTGTAACCAGATGAGGACCCTTTTCTTAAATGTACTTATATTTCATGTCTATAATGAGTGAGTGAGAGAGAGAGAGAGAGAGAGAGAGAGAGAGAGAGTGTGTTACCAGCATATGAAGCTGGGCTCCCTGGTTTAGAATTAAAGGAGGCAATTGAGTGAATGTGACTGGAGAGAGAGCAGCCCAGGGAAGGTGCCCAATTAAAGAAATAATAAGAGACAGGGGTGCATAGAAAGTAGAATGTGGCAACGGAATTGAGAAGGGACAGAGGGAACAGAGATAAATAAGGAGGCTTGGTGAGGTGAACGAGGTTGGTAGCAAGAGGAAATATGCTCAGGGACAGAGACAAGGTCTCAGCTTGAAAAGAAAGAGCAAAAAAATTACCTAAATCTAGGTAGTCCAGAGGTGAAGGCAGGCATGCTTTACCTTGCACAAGAAGCATGTAAAATACCCCATGTTGACGGGGGTACTTAAAAATCCTCCTGCAATAAAAATCATATTTTGGGTCTGGCCTTTATCTGCAAATTGATAGAGCAATCTAAGGGATTTCTAAGCCCCCTCCCAGCTTGAACATCCTTTCAGCTTTCACATTCTGTGCTCTCAGGAGTGCTTCTGGCTCTTACATTCAACGTTCTAACATTCTATACTCTATGATCCCTTTCTGGTCTGTCTATCTCTGTTCTAAGGTCCCATCCACCTTTGGTATTCCTCGGCATTCACATCCTCTGTTGTAAGGACCCTTCAGCCTCTGATATGTTTTCTTCTAAGGTTTTTCCAGCTCCAGCATTCTCTCTTGTAAGGACCCTCTCAGCTCTGACATTCTCTGTTTTGAGGTCCCTTCTAGCTCTGACATTCTCTGTTTTAACGTCCCTTCCACCTCCGACATTCTCATTTGTAAGGACCCTTCCAGCTCTGACATCCTCTATTCTCAATCCCCAATTGGCTCTAACCCTAACTGAGCTCATACATTCTTTGTTCTAAGAGCCCTTCCATGTTCTTCCATTCCATATTCTAAGGTCCCTTCCACCCCTGACATTCAATGGTCTAAAGTCATTTGCAGCTCTAATATTTTAGATTCCCATTTTAACATTCTCTAATCTACTTTTAACAATCCACATTAGAAAGTCCTATCTAGCTTTTTATGCCTCTCTGGTTTAGGATGACTTTATTTTTATTACTGCCTTCTCTTTCTCCTCCTCCTTCTTCAGCTCCACATCACATATCCTGTTAGATTCCATCCCTTCTCTGTGAATAGAAAGGGAAGGTAATATTATCACCATTTTACAAAGGGGGAAAATGAGAATTGGGTCTTCCAAGTGACCTGTCTAGATCATACAGCAAATTGGAGCAGTTGTGCCCATAATATGGGTCTCAAGAGTCAGCAAGATGAAAGAGCTCCACATTTTACGTCAGAGGCCAAAGATTCAAATCTTGGCTCTGACATTTACTACTTGGACAACCATGAGCAAGCCCATTCTGCTCTGTAGACCTCAGGTCATCCTGTGTAAAATGATGGAACTGCTTTAGATAATCTCCCAGGTTTCATCTAGTTTTAAATCCATGGTTCTGTGATCCTGTCTTCTGTGAAACATACATATCTTTCAGACGTGGACCCTGATGTGCAGATACACTGGGACCATTATCCATTTAGAAACATTCAGCCATAACTAACCTTAGTTTCTTATATCTTTATGTAGCTATTTCTAGGACTCAATCAGTATACA
Organism: Vombatus ursinus; assembly: GCF_900497805.2. Lineage (NCBI taxonomy): Eukaryota > Metazoa > Chordata > Mammalia > Diprotodontia > Vombatidae > Vombatus > Vombatus ursinus. Next base: position 7,445,460 of record NW_020949602.1, read on the forward strand.
ATACCTGCCTAGAGAACAGGTTTCAGATGCTTTGAGATGAAACATGAGGCCATATGGTTTTCAATCAGTTGATTGCTAAGCTATGGTTCAAGAGAATTATGGATTATTTTCAGTCTGGTGAATCAGTATAAAATCACAGAACCATAAAATATTATATCTGTATGGTATCTTTGAGGTCATCTATTCTAGTCCAAATATCTCATCAGACAGAACCGAGGTCAATGGACAGAAAGTGTAAAGCAGTAAAACTGACTCTGGACTTGAAGCAAGAAAGGCTATGTATTTAATGCTGTGGATAAAGGTTGGGCCTGGAGTCAGAAAGATCTAAGTTCATGTCCAGCCTCATATACTTACTAGCTGTGTGACCCTGGGCAAATCACTTAACCTATGTCTGCTTCAGTTTCTCCATCTGTAAAATGTGGAAAATAATAGCACTTACCTCCCAAGGATGTTGTAAGGGTCAAATGAGATAATAATCATAAAACACTTAGCACAGTTCCTGGCACATAGTATGCACTATATAAATATTAGCTATTATTTGAATCTTGCCTTGGATACTTTCTAGCTGTTATGAGCTTGGCCAGGTCATGTAACCTCTTTGATCCTCAGTGTCTTCATCTGGAAATGAGAGGTAGTTTTTGATAATTACATCACCGGGTTGTTGTAATGAATAAATGAGATAGTACGTGTAAAGGACTTTGCAAATCCCAAATTTCTATATAAATGGGAGGTATTTTTATTGTCTGAGGTAGTGAAGTTCACTAGCGTCAGAGAGAAGACTCAAATTCAATATTAAACTCTTAGTTTGGACTGTTTATCCCCTTGCTAGACCAGAGAACTCCATGAAGGCAAGGACTATTTCTCATCTAAATTTTGCATTTCTTCTAATGATTTCTATAGTGTTCCATGTATAATAAGCATTTAGAAATTGTTTGTCAAATAAACAAATGAATGAACTACATAAACTTTAGTAGAAGAAGACAGTGCTCAAATAAGTAGAAGCTTAATGAATGGTTAGTGGATTTAATTAAATGAAGTAGACTTGCCCAGTCTCCAGAAATGGGGTCAATTGACATCAATGAGTATAATGGAAAGAATATTTGATGCTATCCACATCCTGACAGAGAGGCGATGGACTTAGGGTGCAGATTGAGACGTATATGTTTTGGACATGGCAATTGGGGAATTTGTTTTGTGTGACTAGACATATTTATTACAAGAGTTTTCTTCTTTTTTCTGATGATGTATGGCTGAAAGGGCAAGGGGGAATAGGGATAGGTCAGTAGAAATTAAAAGGAAAGAGAGAAGGTCATTGAGGCATCTTCTTTAAAAAGAGCAGAGAAGGGGAAGTGAAGTGGTACAATGAATAGAGTGCTGGACCTGGAGCCAGAAAGATCTGAATTCAAATCCAGACTCTTACATTTACTAGCTATGTGACTGTAAGCAAGTCACAACCTCTGTCTGCTTCAGTTTCCTCATCTTTAAAACAAGAAAAATAATAACACTTAACCCCAGGGTTATATGAGGATTAATTGAGGTAATATTGGTAAAAGTGCATTGGAATCTTAAAGTGCTATATAAAAGCTAGCTATTATTACTATGAAAATAGAAGGAAGCCCAGAAAAGATCCCTGGTAAGAAAGACAATTTTGATAGCTACAGTTTGAATTCATCATATGCTTTTAAAAAAAAAAGGAAAGGAAGGAAGAGATGAAGGAAGGAAGAATAGAAGGAAGGAAGGAAAGAAAGAAGGAAGGAAGAAAAGAAGGAGAGAAAAAAGGAAGGAAAAAAGAGAGGAAGGAAGGGAGGAAAGAAGGGAGGAAGGAAGGAAGGAAAGAAGGAAGGAAGAAAGGAAGGAAGGAAGGAAGGAAAGGAGGGAGGGAGGGAAGGAATAAAGAGAGAGAAGGAAGGAAGGAAAGAAGGGAGGAAAGAAAGAAGGTAGAAAGCAAGGAAGGAAGGGAGAGAGAGAGGGAAGGAAGGAAGGAAGGAAGGAAGGAAGGAAGGAAGGAAGGAAGGATAGAACAACATTAAATGTGATGTCAGAGGACCTAGGTTTGCATCTTGGCTCTGGTCTGCGAACTTGGAAAAATCATTTCAATTGTTATACTTTAGTTTTCTCATCTGTTTACTGAGAGTACTCTACTAAATGATGTTTGAGGTTCCTTTCTGTTCTAAATCTATAATCCCTTTATCTTCCTTGAAGAAGAAAAAATCTGGGTTTCCTGGAGCCACCTAGAAAAGCTTTGTGGAACAAGCTGGATTTGAAAAGTGGATAATATGTAATGAATCATGATTCGTGATGTACAGAAAGCTCTTAGAAGAAGTGGTTGGAATAATAGAATACTGGATAATGGGTTGGTAAATGTTTCCTAATTTAGTTATCTTCTAGTTGTACTTTATTTTCTTAAAGTTCTGAGACTTAAATATCATTTTAGAAGTATTTTAATTCCTTATCAGAATCCCTTGAAAGCACAATACACTATGGTGATGAAAGAGTTCATGACTTTCATAGAAATATCTCACCTCCCAGGGGATGCAGTTAAGGTTAGAAACAAACTCTCAGATGGTAAGGTGAAATCTTGTCAGCCATTTCTGGTGAATTAAGAACTACTCTGAGCCATCGCAATGTAAATAGAAAATTATTTCTTACAGCACAACACAAAGGTAATTGAGGCTTTAGAAAATCATGTTTCTAAATTGGAGAAAGAGGGATTCAATGTTCAAAGAATGTGTCACAACACAGAAAGGGATCGTTGGATTTGATGGCCATGGTCACCCACAGCACACTAAATTGCTCACCAGGAGGTCCCATCCCATGTGCTAAGAGGGAAACGTAATTGATATAGCCAACCCCTTAGGTCCAGGAGGCTGAATGAACCTTTGTAAGAACACTGAGATTGAGGCTGAAATGAATGGAATAAGAAGTCAGCATGAGGTAACCCAATTCTTACCAATATAGCAAGTCCTTTGTCGAAAGTCACACAAACAAAGGGAGGGGTGGGGGGATCAGACGAAGTCAACCAGTTCAAGACAGTGAGGTGTATCAGACCGCAGAATACTCTCCCCCAATGGAAGCCGTAAAAAGTCCCTCCACCTGAGTCATTTAAAATGAAACCGGATAAAATAATTAGGTATTTACTTCAGGGAACAATCCATTAGTGGCCGAGGATGGATGAGATGAATTAATAGGGCCCCTACAGCCCTACTTTCCATACAGCACATCTTCTTATGTGCTGGGCTTTCTTGTTTTCCTCTTTTCAAAGCTCCAAGTTCCACAGGTTATTTACTCCTAGGCCCCGCTTTCCAAAATTCCTTGTATAGCTATAATCCCAATGCAGGAAAGCTTCAAGGAGTGCCACAACACATGAAAAGTTACCGAATTGTGCTTTGATGTTATTTCTGTACACCATGACCTTTATTCTCACCCCCTTTACCAAACTAAGACTTGGACAGTTCATTTCATATTAGTATAGACAGTGTGAGGGATATTAGCAAGCAGGTCAAAAGCTTTACTCCACTCAAATACAAACACACAGTGTTAACTCGCCAGAAGAAAGAATTCTGTGGTAAATCCTGAGGCATGTGAGCTTATGAGACTCCTCCCTAGCCTGCCCATCATCTCCTTCTTGGGCCACTTCTGAATACAGATTCAATGTCAAGATCTCAGCCATCCAGCTGAACACTCGGTCTTCAGTTAGAACTCTGACCCAGTGGTTCGCTGCCTTACCCTTTGAAGGCCTCCATGGACAAGACCATCCCTTCTACAGCATCTCTATTTCTGTTACAGCCACCTCCACTCTTTTTAGCTTCCTTGTCCTCCTTTTAGAACAAGATCAAATCCAACCTTTTGCAGGAGAATGTTGTATTTAATGAAATAGAATGGACCACCTTTGAGGGAGTTTGGTTTCTTCTCACTGCAGTTATTATCAGATATGTTGTGGTGGGAATTCCTAGTACTATGTCATGGCCTCTGAGTTCCCTTCAAACTCTGAGAGTCTTTGATTCCTTGCATTGAACCTTTGCATTGAGACCTTTTAGGTCTCATGAGGGATCCAAGATAGGGAGTAGCTACTATGAGATCACCCCAATGTTTTGCCAAATTATAGAGGGGTACAAGGGCAGCTAGGTGGTGCAATGGATAGAGCACTGGGCTTGGAATCAGGAAGACTCATCTTCCTGAGTTCAAATCTGGCCTCAGACACTTCCTGGCTGTGTGACCCTGGACAAGTCACTTAACCCTATTTGTCTCAGTATCCTAATCTGTAAAATGAGTTCGAGAAGGAAATGGCAAACCACTACATTATCTTTGCCAGAAAATCCCTAAATAGAGTCACAAAAAATCAAACAAAACTCAAAGGACTGAACAACAACATAGTAAAGTGGATTAGTAGATAGCACACTCAGTCTGAAGGCAGGAAGGTCTGAGCTCAAATCTGGTCTCAGATACTAACCAGCTGTGTGACCCTGGGCAAGTCACTTCACTTCTGTCTGCCTCAGTTTATTCATATGTAAAATGGGGATAAAAACAGAATCTATATCTTATGGTTGCTGTGAGATAATGAGATAATATTTGTAAAGTACTTTGTAAATATCTAAATACTATACAAATATTAGCTACTATTACTATTACCTCATTGCTGATAAGCTTGAGTCCACCTTCTGTTAAATTCTGTATATACTTGTGTTAAAGTGTGTCCTTTGTTTGGGGAAGTGTTCCCTACAAACTGCTCTTACTATAACACCTTAGTAAATTGGATGGGGGCTTATAAGCTATAGTACTCTAGAAACCAGCTCAACCCCTAAGAGTCATCCCTGAAACCCTGAGAGAAAAAGTAGTAGTAATTACCCTTCTGGAGAATCACCTCACCAGTACCAGGGTGGGCAGGGAGGGTGAGCAGAGGAAGCCTTGAGTGGGTGCTACCCTACAATACTATACTTAAATTGAACCTGACATTGCTTTTCTCATTAACTAGAGAGAGGTATGGGTTTCCCAAGTAACCAGGACCAAGGCCGGGTACCCATTTCTCCAGTGCATGGTGCTTTTCTCTGAGCCATTCACCTGGTTCAAAGATAATATAAGAAGAAGCCCCAACCCCACCTTGAACCTACACTGAGTAGGGATGCTGCTTCTAAGAAACAGCCAGACTCTTAAAGTAGGGCAGCGAGTTCATCAGCAACCAAAATGCAAGCATGAGTCAGCATGGCTACCTGTCCAGACAATAGTTATTTGTACAAAAATGATCATTTGGAAACACTCCTCAACATGGCCTCCTTCCAATTTCCAATAAGCAATGACTGTTCATGGTCCTATTTACAAGGTCAAGTCAGCCACTGAGCATCTCTAGTCTTCCATTCCAATTCAGTTACTTGCAAAGGATTGTCTCAGCTAACAAAAAATGAAATTAAGGGCAGGGCATTGGAGGGAGGTGAAGGTCCCTTGGCCATTCCCTGGATAAATGGGGAGCAAGCCAGGAAGAAACCCAAGCACCAGCTGCCAGGAGTCCAGCAACTTAACTAACATACCTGTCATTAAGTGGCTATTAGAATTGTTTTCATTAAATCTAGGCCAATATTTATTTTATTTTCAGTGAGCTAATTTATGTGTTAAAAAAAAAACAAAAACAAAAACAAAAAGGAAAAGAAAAAGAAAAAACCTTCTTTCCTTAGAAAAAATAAACCATTATCAGAGATCTGGACACTTTCTTTTGCTCAGTTTTCACAATACACCAGTTGCAGGCTTTCCCTGGTGCCAGCTAATCGAATTCTTGGGTGTGTCATGACCAAGTACTCATTCAGTGTCCCTAGGGTAGCATTAATCAGAACTAATGGACCAGCTTGGTGCTGTGGTCCAATTTTCATCCTTTTTAGGGGCTCATTTGTTTTTGGAAGGAAACTTCAGGCTAAGTACAGTTGGAAGAGAGTTCAAGACAGAGTTGCTTCTTCTTGTAAAACCATTTTCCTAAGCACTAGGCTGCCCCCATGACCTCTGCCAGGGAGACTTTTCCAACAATCATTTTTTTTTCTTTCCAAATGCATGTGTCTCTTTTCTCCTGTGCAGTAACCCAAAAGTTCTACCAAGCAATAGTTAATAGGATGGTGTGTTTTCCAAATGTGACATACATGGAGAGTAGTCAGTGACATTCCAGATGAAAGAAACACCAAATCTCTAAGATAGAAGGATTCTCAGAGGTCATCTTGTCTTACCTTTACCTGCAAAACATCCCCGATGCAACCCTTCTGGCCTTTGCTTGATGATTTCTCATGAAATGGAGCCCACTGCCTTCCAGAATCCCCCCAGAAACAAAATCACAGAATCTCAGCTTTAAAGAGGACCTCAGGAACTGTCTAGGTCAGCCCAGACCCAAAATGGATCCCTCCTCTAACGTATCCAACAAGTGATTACCCTGCTTCTGCTCTTAGACCTCCAAAGAGGGGAAACTCATTATTTCCTGAGGCAGCCCATTCCTCTTTGGGACAGCTTTAGTTAAGAATTTTTCCTGATGTAGCAAGAGTTTGTGTGTCTGTGTGTTTATCTGTGTTTTTGTGTCTGTGTGCTTATCAATAGCTAGTTTAACAGACCTAGCTACTTGACCTTAGTTGGCTCCCACCTTCTTAAGGGAAGATGAAGGTGCCCTGCTCATTCCCAATATGCCCAGTGATTAGCACAGTGCCTGGCACATAGTAGGCACTTAATAAATATTGACAGTATGACTGAATGACTTACCGACTTACCCTTCAGCCTTTGGAATAGGCTAAGTGAGTTAGTCAACCTCTCTACTCTGGCCCTTAATCAGGAGTAGACCAGACTTCAGAGAATAATCATGGGGGAGAGGGATTGGGGGGGTAAATTTGCCTGAGATACCTGTTTATGAGGAATTGGCTGCAGTACTTTATTCATCCAACCTCCTTTTCACCACTCAATTGTTCTTACTCATGCCTCAGACTTTTGTTAAGCCCAGACTCAGTCTTTGCTTTGTCTTCAGAAGTTTATAAAATATAACAATCCACTAGATTCTCTCTCATTTAGCTTAGAAGCCCTTAATGAAGAGCAATGAGGAAAAACAGACCATTTCCCTTGGCTATTTAATCAATTGAGCCCAAATCTCTGTTTCTTTCTTTTCACCTATAAAACTTGTCATTATAACCCTCCTTTCTTTTCACTAGCTTCCTCTTCCTCACAATGAAGCCCATAGATCAGAAAAAGTTAGAATTGATCTTTTATCTAAGATAGCTAAATGCTAATTAAAACAGCAATTATGAATGCGACTTTAAAGAACAGAACATGTGTATTTAGCAAATGTATTGAAGTTGCATTTAGCTTTCTCTCCCCGTAGGATTAAATGCAGGAAGGACATCCAAACAATCTGTTTGTTTCAACACTCCTTCCCCTTCCCTTCTCAGGAATGTTCTATTGACCGGGAATAGATGGAGGAAGCTTTGGGGATGGAAATTAAACTCCTGTGAATGCCTCCTATACCTCTCACCACCTCTCCCAGTCTTTTGAATTACCACAGCTCCCCTGACCCATTCGAGTTCCTCTTCATCCCAAATGAATCCTTGCTGACCCCTATGACTCCATGCACACAGAGTATTCCTGGAGAGACCTTCTTAAGACGTATCAAGTTACATTCATGTTGTATGGGCTTTTGTAACTTCAACTCAATGGTCCTGGTTCTGTCCCTTAGAGCTGAACAGAACAAATGTTTCTACATGGCAACCCTTCAAATCCTTGAAGACAGCCATTGGGTGTTCCCTGAGTTTCTCTTCTGGATTGAACATGCCCCAGTTACTTAGATTGATTCTCATATGACACAGCCTCAAAACTCCTCATAATCCAGATTGCCCTTCTCTGGGCATCCTCTATTTCATCAATGTCCTTAACCTTGGGGACTAGAACTGACCACCATACTCTAGAAGTGTCTGACTAAGGCAGAGTAGAGAGAGACTATTGCCTCCTCTTTCCTGGAAGCTTCCTGGTTGGTTTCTTTCAATGCATCCCAATCCACTTTTACATAGCTCTCATTGCTAAGACTTTTTTTTTCCTTCCTTAAATCCACCCTACCCATGTCTCTTTCTATAATGCCCTGGTTCTTTCTTACGGTCCATTGGTATAACAGCACTGGAGACTGAAGGGCATGTGTGAACACTCTGCTGGCTGGAGAAAAGGGTAGAAGGGCTTAAAAACCAGTCACCTCCTCTCCCTTGTTAGGGGCGTGAGCTAGGTAATAGGTATAGTCCAGAGATGGGGAACATGTGACCTCGAGGCCACATGTGGCTTTCTAGGTCCTCAAGTGTAACCTTCTGCCTGAATCCAAACTTCACAGAACAAATCTCCTTGACAAAATGATTTGCTTAGTATAAACTCGTTGATGTTTAGACCCAGAGGAAATCTTAACAAACTACCTATTTTAGAGCGGAGGACCCTCAAACCCAGAGAAGGGAAGCCACCTGAGGAGCTGATGGCAGAGCCAAAACTTCTGGGAGAAGTGACCCAGGTCCCAGTCTTCAGCTACAGAGTTCACTCCTGTTCAACAACCGCCAGTCCTCTTTTTTCATTTTTAAACAGTCTTTCTGATTCTCCTTCCCCTATCACATTTTTCATCACCTTCTTTTGATTTCTAAACTTTGTCCTCTTTGCTCTTCACTCCTAGAATAGCAGGTGGATATAGGAGGCTAGGGAGCTAGGTAAAAGAGAGAATCTATTTCTTCCCCTTTTCTCCCCACCTTCAGCTCTGAACAGCTCCACCTAATATGTGGAAGAGAATGCTCCAATGGGAGATAGAACTTGATGAAACCAAGGAGCTTAGAAACTCAGAAAGAGATAGGAGAATAAAGCGAGACAGGGATGAACCATCCCACCTCTTCTAGGTGCCAGCTGTATGGCCTTGGGCAAGTCAGTTATCCCTCTCTCTGGTCCTTGATTTCCCCTCTTTGAAATGAGGAGCTTGGACTAGACATCTCTAAGTTCTCTGTCACGTCTAACTCCTGAGTCCTGTAAGCAGCAGCTGTGTGACTTTGGATGTCACTTAACTTTTCTGAACCTAAGTTTATTCACCTGTAAAATAGTGGTGTTGATATCCCCATATAACTTAGAACAGAGTTATTATAAGGCAGTGGGGTCAAATTCTCGTAGAAATACTAAGCCCTACATGCTGGAGGGCTCAAAACTGACTTAGAAAAGAACACATTAACATTCCCTATGTTCTAGAATATTTTCCTTTATTTTGTCAAATATTTCCCAAGTATATTTTATATTAGTTCTTGTATACTCTGTTGATTATTTCAAATTTATCTTGTAATTTGTACATATTTGTTTACATGTTGATCTTTTCCATTAGACTGAAGGCTCCTTGAGAACCAGGACTGTCTTTTGCCTTTCTTTGTAACTGCAGCAATTAGCACAGTGTCCGGCTTTTAGTAGGTGCTCAACAAATCTTTATTGACTAATTATCAAAGCATGACAATACATTCTCTAACACCCATAGTCATCTTAGAAAGTTGCCCCTAGAGCATTAAGAAGTAGTAACTGGCTCAGGGTCACAAACAAGAGAATCTTATTTCTAAAAGTTCCCTGCCTCCTCTAAAAATGATTTCCTACCTCTTTGGCCACCTGCCCCTAACTCTTCCTTAGAGTTAGCGTGACTCCCTTAGGCATTGATAAAAACTTTCATTCTTTTTGTTTCTTTGTTTATCTGTCTCACAAGAATACAAGAGACTCACCAACATTTGAGTTCTTAGAAATTCTTTGGACTAAGTTGCCAGATGTGGCTAAATCAGAAATACTCATTTGGAGACATTGTGTGGCATAGAGACTATCATGGAAGTCTTCTAACCAAGAAGGTCTAGGTTCAAATCCTGCCTCTGAAATACGGTAGTTGCTTGGCCTTGAGCAAGTCAATTAACCTCTCTTTACCTCACCTTCATTTTCTCATCTGTTGAATGGGGACAATGATACCTGCAGGGTTGTTCAAAGGCTCAAATGAGATGATATAAGTAAAGTGGCTTGTGAACCTTAAAGGACTTTGAATAATAGATGAAATGCTGGACTTAGAAAGGCACAGGTTAAATCACTAAGCTTTAGTTTCCTCATCTGTAAAATGGAACCAATGTAGGACCTATACCCCAGAATTGTTTGGGGTTGGAATGTGGTACTTTTTTAATCTAAACGTCCAATAGAAAGGAAGGATGAAGGGAAGGAAGAAAGCAAGGAAGGAAGGAAGGAAAAGAGGGAGGACTGCAGGGAAGGAAGGAAAGAAGAAAGAAAGAATGAAAGGAAGGAAGGAGGGAAGGAAGGAGGGAGGGAAGGAAGGAAGGAAGGAAGGAAGGAAGGAAGGAAGGAAGGAAGGAAGGAAGGAAGGAAGGAAGGAAGGAAGGAAGGAAGGAAGGAAGGAAGGAAGGAAGGAAGGAAGGAAGGAAGGAAAAACATTTATTAAACTCTTACTATATGCCAAGCACTGTGTTAAGCCAAGGATACAAATACAAAAGCTAAGAAGGCCCTTACTCTTAAGGAGTGTAGATTTTAAAGGGGGAAACAACGCCTCTAGGGGAGGAGTGACTAAGAGTCATTGTTGTTTGGAAAGTTACAGTGAAGGTGAGTGGAGTCACTGGGGAAGGAACAATGACCATTACTGCAGAGGGGAGGATCAGGAGCTCAGCAAATAGGGACTCAATGTCCCTGCTAGGGTGTGGGGCAGCCCGTGGCTCTCTGAATTCTCCTTGAAGGAAATTGAGGTTAGGTGCCATCCCCTGCCCTCAATAAGAGAGTTGAAAGGCCTGGTGACAAGCCAGACAGAAGCTCAGGCAGACAAATTGAAAGCCCAGATGCCGCATTCTCAAAGAACAAACTCAGAGTTCGTTTTCTATTCAATTATTCTAAGTCATATGCAATTACTAAATGCAAGTCTGCCGTCCTTCATTATGGAGAAATGGTGCCAACGGGCAAAATCACTGGCTGAGATTTTTCTTTTTTTAATGGCAACAGAGGCTTGCATGCCAACCCTCTCCCTGCTGGAACACTGGCCTCGGAGAAGGGAGATGGCACAGATGGGAGGGGGCACCAGAACCAACTACTGTGCCCACCGTTCTGCATCAGTTCTGTTTTTCCAGGTTTTCTTCTCCCTGTCCTCTGAGGTCTTCTGACCTGCCAGCGGACATCCCTGAGCCCACATCTAGAGCAAAAGGAAAATAAGATGCCAAGAGGAAGGTTTCCCATTAAAGTTCAGTGGGTTTGTATAACTACCCAGCTCCTGACAGTTCAAAGCAACAATCAGACAGTCAGTTTACAAGTATATACTTCCATGCCTTCATTAAATAAATATTTTAAAAGGGTGTACTATGACTAGGAAGGTTTTGTTTTTGTTTTTGTTTTGTTTTGTTTTGTTTTTTAAGCAGAGCACTGGAGCTCTTCTCCACCTTGTCATCCTTGACTCATAGGTTGGATCGGCGTCTTGTAGGCATACTCCAATACTGATAGAGTATGGATTAATTCAAATGAGATATTTGTAAAGTGCTTAGCACTTTGTAAAGTTCTATGTGCCTGGTACATATCAGGTGCTTAATAAATGCTTATGCCTTCTCCCCCTCAATTCAAAATGGCATATCGGTCCTTCCCTCATGGACACTATTATGACATACTTTAAGTACATCAAGAATTTGTAATTATAAGATCATGGTATTTCAGAGTATTCTATTGGAAAAAGAACTTTAGGTGACAAATTAGTCTAATCCCCTAATTTCATAGATGGGGTGACAAAGGGGCTTAAGGGGGATTAAGAGGGACTAAAGGGGGGGGGGACTAAGGCATTAAGACTCAGAGGAGATAGGATTGACTTACCCCACAGGGAAGAGCCAGAGGATGGACTTTGAACCACACCCTCTGACTACAAAGACACTACTCTTTCCATGGTGCCATCCATGATGGATTTTCCCTGTCCCAATACACATCACAACTCCTTTCCACCTTACTGGACACTGAGAAATGCTGTGGTCAAGAAGATCAGACCTCTGCAGACACCCTAATCATAAAGTTCCCTAAAATTACTGAAGATTTCCCTCCCATCACAGACCTACATCTCAAAGGCTGTACTTGGATGCCTGCCATTCCTGATCTTGGACTCTACTGGACTAGACTTTGAGAAGCAGGGGCAGCCATCACACTATCATAGGGCCCCAGAGAAGAGTTTTAGTGAACGCTTTTAGTAAAGTCTAATGAGGGAGATGAAGCACATACACAAATAACTCCAATGATGCTGGGGGTGGGAAGGGTTCTAAAGAGAAAAAAGTTACATGTCTATTGTGGGGGTGGGAACAGGGCCAGGAAAGTTGTCTGGAGGAGGTATAATTTGAGCTGTGCCTCAAAGGATGCATAGGATTTCAACAGATAAGAAGGGAAAAGAAGGCAAGAGAAGAGGAAATGTGTGAGTAAAGAAATAGAAGGTTAAAAATGAGGGGCATAACAATAATTGACATTTTTTTATGAAATGATTTGAGATCTGCAGAGCTCTTCATGTATGCTATCTCATTGATCTTCTCAATGACCCTAGGAAGTAAGCTACAGCTAGCTAGAAGATAGAGATATAGATGCATAGAGCTATCTACATGTGTGTAGATATACATACATATCCATACATATCATATAATACCATATCACATACACATATTAAGAGCAGCAAATGACATAGTAAACAGAGTGTCAAGTTTAGAGATAGGGAGACTTGAGTTCAAATCTGGCCTTAGATGTTTTCTGGATGTGTGACCTTGGGGAAGTCTCTTAAACTTTATCTACCTCATGTGTAAAATAGGGATAATCCATCAACCTCATAGAGTTGTTGTGAGGATCAAATGAGATAATAGTTGTAAAGTATTTAGCACTTTAGTGCTACGTCAATACTTACAGTCTCTCTCTCTCTGTATATATATATATATATATATATATATATATGCGCGCACACACACACACACACACACACAAACACACACACACATAAATGGAGAAAAATGGTAAACCATTCCAGAATCTTTACCAAGAAAACCCCATGGACAAAAGTCCATGGAGTCGTGTAGAATTGGACATGACTGAATGACTGAACAACAATAATATATACACACATACATATGCATATATTTGCACTGGATCTATGACTTCATAGGGACAGGGAATTCTCAATGATGAAACTCCCTCTACAAATACAAACAAACAGATCAGCAGGTATATAGATCAATATATGACTGAATGAATAAAAAGAAATTCATGCATGCATATATAAATGAAGGAAGGAAGGAAGGAAGGAAGAAAGGAAGGAAAGAAGGAAGGAAAGAAGGAAGGAAGGAAGGGAAGGGAAAGAAAGAAAAGAAGGAAGGAAGAGAAAGAAAAAGAAAGAAAGGAAGAACTGTAGATATTTCCTCATTAGCATTTAAGTCCCTTGTAGACAAGGACTATTTCATTCTTTGCATTTGTGTTTTTGGCATTTAGTGCAATGCCTGACACATTTTCTTGTTGTGTAGTCATTTTCAGTTGTGTCCAGCTCTTTGTGACTCCATTTGGGGTTTTCATGGCAGGGATACTGGAGTGATTTTCCATTTCCATCTCCAGCTCATTTGACAGATGAGGAAACTAAGGCAAGCAGGGTTAAGTGATTTGCCCAGAGTCACACAGCTATTAAGTATCTGAGACTGGATTTGAATTCAGGAAGAAGTTTTCCTGACTCTAGGCCTGGCATTCTATCCACACAAGGCACCACCTAGTTGCCCACCTGATACATAGTAACCACTTAACAAATGCTTCTTGGTTGACTATTTGTTGGCTATAAATCAAAGGAGAAATAAAATGTTTGTAAATAAAGAATCTCTCACTCAGGCATGGCTCTCAGGTAAACCCCTGTCTCCTTTGTCTCATTTGCTTTGCTTTAGTACCTTGCAGGAACACCCACCCTGTTGAATCCTCCTCTTCCTCATTGGCTGACCTCTTCATTTTCCAACACTGTCACCTTTCTCCCCATTAGATGGGGTTATGTTGAGTATACAAATGTTTGGGGTCCTAAAATCAGGACCAAGCAAGGCTCTATGTGAATTATAAATTACTGTTCAGTTCCACAGTCTTCTGTTGGCCTGTGTACAAGCAGCATAGGATCATAGAATTGGAGGTGAAAGGGATGTTAGGGTCCATCAATGTTAATAATACCTGCAATACCTCAACAATAACAACAGACATTTATTAAGTGACTACTACATGCCAATCACTGCATAAGGCAGTGGAGACATAGAGACAAAACCAAAAACAATACAACATAGTCTTTGCCCTCTAGTTATTTGTGGGGAATGGGAAGGGGATGGAATAATTAATTAAGGTGGTGACCATGTTAGGGGACAGAAGATAGGGGAAAACATAAGAGATGTTGTAATGGTAGAATTGAAGAGACTTGGCAATGAATAAAATAGGTAGAGGGGTGATGGGGAAGCAGAGATGAGGAGGACTCCTAGGCTACAAACATGGCTGGCTGGCTGGCTGGCTGGCTGATGGGGCCTTTGACAGTATAAGGAAGTTTAGAAGAAGGAAGGGTTTGAGGGAACATTCATTCCATCTGTTTGGACACATTGAGTTTGACATGCTTCCATTGAGATAATATATCTATATCTAGTTTGTGGGGCTCTTAAATATGTCTATATATCAATATGTTCTTTCCCTTACTAGTATTTAAGTGCTTTGGGGGACATAGACCGTTTTGTTTTTCTTTTCTTTTTTTAAAAATCTCCAATGCCTGGTACTTGGTTCTCTGACTTCAAATTCAGAAGATAAGTCTGTGCTAAAATCTAAAATTTGTCTCCAAAGAGCTATGCTGGGAAACACTTGAGTGCTATAGTCTAAAAGTAACTCAAAGGTGTATTGGGTGGAAAAAAAAATGTTCTATAGAGATGTAGAGCAGAAGGAGATTCTGTCCTGTAATATACTAGAATAAAGAACCAGTGTAAGCGTATTATGGGATTTCACTCATGGATCGATTGCCCTTTCAAAGTCTCCATTTTATTTAAAGTCCATTGGAAATGCTTAGCCAAATTAAGTGTTTGTTTTAGTCACAGAACACTGCAATGGGCAAAGCCAATGTTAATTGGATTAGATGCAGACTAGCCATCAAACTGTGATGTTTTATGAGTCCAGGTTTCTAGCAGTGCGTGAGAGAGAAGCAAAATGTCTTGTGGTCTAGTCAACTCCCCCTCCTTAGAGTCAAAGTTTCCTTATTTGCAATTGGGCAGAAAATCTCTCGGTAAGGTAGAAGAAACCTGAAAGGTAACTTGTTTACAGACAGTTACCTCTCTGAAGACTGAGAGATGTACTGTATGCAGTCAGATCTGACTCTCTCCAGTCTGATGGGATTTGTCTCAAGGCAGACAAATGCTCTGTCTTCCCAGTGACATATAGCCTGCCTACTGTTAGAGGTTCTCTTGCTACAATCTGACAGGTGACCTGTATATGGACAGACAAATATGTTCTCTGCAGTGGCAGGTGTCCTGTATATAGTCCAAGGTACTATTTCTATTACTAGTCAGATGATCAATGTATAGTCAGCAAGATACCCTCTCTACTGTCTGATGGGTGTGAAAAGACAAATATCACCCTGCAGACTGACAAAAGCCATTTTTTTCCATTGCAAGGATTATTAGCCTGAGGTCTATGAACTTTTAAAACCTGTGCAATTTGTTTCCTTTGTATTTTGTTTTATGCATTTAAAAATATTAGCCTGAGAAGGTCTCAACAGGCTTCCAAGGAGCCCCATGAAACACACAAGTTTTAGAAGCCCTGCTTCTAAAAGTTACAAGGATTTTATCAGTGGTCTCAGATGCCCTGTCTTCAGAAAGACAGATACCCTTTCTTAAAGCTGGCAGATACCCTGTCTACAAATGGAATATGCCTCCATTTTATACCCTCCCATCAGTCTGAGAACACGTAAATCACCTCTGAACAGACACTTCTCAAGGTTTTCAGGCATGCTGGATTCAGTTCCTGACTTGTGAAAAATGATACAACCCAGGGACTAGGCTGGAGTTCAGAGTTTTATACATATATTTCAATTTTCCCCAAGAAAATCCTAGGCTAGGGTGAGGAGAGACAGACAGAGAGAGACAGACACCTAGAGAGACAAAGACAGAGATACAGAGAAAGAGAAACAGAAACAGAGAGTAAGGGACAAAGAGAGACAAAGGCAGAGAAACAGAGACAAAGAGACAGAAAGAGACTCAGAGAGAGAAGCAGACAGACAGAGATAGAGAGACAGAAAGAAAGAGACACACAGAGAGAGAGAAGCAAACAGATACAGAGACACAGTGACAGACAGAGAATTCTTTCAAGAACAGGTAGAAAAGGTCAATGTTAAGAAATGCCACGGCCATTTGAAGAATTCACCCAATGCCTGTGGCTCGATGCTAGTTTTAGCTGGTAGCCCAGTGATATTCAGGCCATGTACAGAGATCGATATGTCTGTGTCAAAGGTAGAAAAGATCTATGGAAATAGCAGGTGTCTGCATAACCAGTGTTTCCATCAGAAATGATTAAGCCTGCTGTGTCCAGGAAAGCACTGGGTCCTATTTAATCACCCAGGGAGAAACACAACCCCTATGAAAATGATGATAACTCACTTTTCTGTACCACTTAAATTTGCCAAGTGTTATCCTCACCATAGTCCTGTGGTGAAAAGCAAATGTCATTATTCCCATTTCATAGATAAGGAAACTGGGACTCCAAGAGGGGAATGACTTGTCAAGGGTCACACAATGCATAAACATCTAAGATGACATTCAAAATCAGTTCTCTTGGTTTCAAGACACGACTGAATTTTCTCTTCCTGACTCTGTATATAACATGATCTACAAACAATAATAATCATAGAGTAAGCACCCAATCAATCAATATTGAATGAACATGTACTATGTGCCAGGCTCAGTGCTGGAGATTCAAGATAAATGAAGTCTGGCCCAGGGCCCTCAAGGAGCTTACAGTCTAGCCTGGTAAATGTCCCTTACAGATGCTAACTCATCTCCTACCTCCATGGCTTTGCATGTTCCCACCATGCCTAGGGTTCCCCATCCTATCACCTTCTTCCTTTAGCTTCCCTGACTTTCTTCAACACTGTTCACAAGCCACCTTCTGCAAAAGGCCCCAGCTGCTAGTACCTTTCCCTTTGAGGATACTGTCCATTTATTCTATATAAAAGGGTAGCTAGGTGGAGCATCAAGCCTGGAATCAAGAAGATCTGAGTTCAAATCTGACCTTAGATACTTACTAGCTGTGTTACCATGGGCAAGTCACTTAACCCTATTTGCCTCAGTTTCCTCATCTGTAAAATGAGCTGGAGAAGGAAATGGCAAATTATTCCCTTTTTGCCAAGAAAATCCCAAATGGGGTCACAAAGAATCAAATATGACTGAAATGACTGAACAAATTCTATATAATGGCAATAATAATAACAGTTCATATTTATATAGCACTTTTTAAGGTTTGCTTGACATTTGACATTCGATTCTCACAATAACCCTAAGTGGTAGGTCCTATTATCCCCATTTCATAGTTAAGGGAACTAAGGCAGACATAGGTTAAGTGACTTGTCCAGGGGCACACAACTTGTCAGTGTCTGAGGCTGGATTTGAACTCAGGTCTTCCTGACTCCAGGACTCCATCCACCTCACTACCAGCTGCTCCACGGTTGTTTGCATGTTGTGTCCTTCATTAGACCGTGAGCTTATTCAGGGTAGGGATTGTTGTTTACCTCTCTTGGTATCCCTAGTGCTTAGAACCATGATTTCTAGGCAGAAGGGTTCCAAAAATGCTTGTCTGTGGTTCATAAATAACTACAATGAGCATTTCTTCTGTGACCAGAATTCTGAGGTTCTAGGTAAATCAAGTAACTTCAGAGATTCTAGGTAAATCAAGAATTTGTTTGCTGAGAAATGCCCAGAATGCCAAGCTACTTGTTTAGAAGGAGGATGGAAGAGAACTCTTGATCCCAATCTGACTTGGTCAATCAGCAAGCGAGTGCCTACTATGTGTAAGAGACTGTACTAAGGGCTGGGAAGAAAAAAGACAAAGAATGAGGCAATCCGACTTTCAAGGAGCTTATTCAAATTCAAGGAGCAATATTCAAATTTGGGAGACAAGAAGCATCTGATAATTATAGTAATGATTTCAACTAGCATTTATATAATGCTTTAAGGTTTTTAAACGTTTTACAAATATTATCTCATTTTTATCCTCACAAGAACCTTAGCAGGCAAGAGCTATTATTCTGCCCATTTTATGGATGAGGAAATTGAGGCCAACTTGCCCATGCCTTGCTTAGAGTCACGGACAGCATCACACTCAGGTTTCCTGGTTCCAAGTCCACCTTCCTACAGTTCTCTGCCTACTATAAGCATACACAGAATAAGTATGAGGAGAATAAACGTAAATGCCAGGCAATTAGATAAAGCATAGTGAAGGAGGGAGGGAGCTAGGATTTGGCAAGGAGTCATGAACGAGTTGCCTATAGAAGGTGGAATTTGAGCTGCGTCCTGCAGGAAGAAAGGGAGGATTTTCTGAGGGGTTGATGAGGCAGAAGGGAGCAGTCCAGGCATGCAGGACTGCTGATGCAAAGGTATGGTGAGGGGAGCTAGAGCGCCCTTTGGGAAGAACAGAGAGGTCACTTCAGCTAGACTGAATAGTGCAGTAGGGGAGGAATGTCTAATGAGGCTGGGAGTATGGGTTAGGTCCGGTTCGTGAAGGATGAGGGGAGAGGGAAGAAGGGGAGGGAGAGGAGACGACAGGAGAAGAGAGGACGGGGCAGGAGAGGTTTTCTGGCAATGAGCAGTGATCATTTGGGGGATATACTAAAATGCGGGAAATCAGATGCTATTACATAGAAGGAAGGTCAAGGAAAAGGCTTTCGCCAATAATGCCCATCTGTTAGAATCAGCTCTGAGAGCTGGAAGGGACCTCTGAAGTCATCTCATCACAAACCAGATTGGTCAAAAAGTCTCAGTTACCTGAAAAGTAGAATCTGGCCATCTTGGCCTCCCCCTTTACTTTAAAAACAAAACAAAACAAAACAAAAAAATGAAAGAAGCAGACACAAGTTTATCAAGTGCCTGCTATGTGTCAAACACTGTCCTAGGTACCAGGGGTGCTAAGACAAAAGTTCAACAGTCCCTAGAACATCCCTCCCAAATGGTCGTTCGTCCTCAGCCCCTCCAGGGACGGGGCAGCCACCATCTGCAAAGGCAGCCAATGGCACATTGCGACCATTTTCATTTCCAGGCAATATTTCCTTAGTTTGAGCTGAAATCCGTCTAAGCCATTTCACAGACAACTACCAGCCTTCTAAATAAATCCCCCTGTCCTGCAGCCCCTCCCGTTCTTTCTCCCTCCCTCCCAACATTGAGTAAAGCACTGAGTCAGCATTTATTCCGGCTTGTCCAGAGGCCCTCCTCATTGGCCACAGGTGAGAGACTAGTTGCAAGGCAAGAAAAAACCCATCACTCAGAACAGGGCACAGAGGAGGCCCCAGTCGGGAATATAAATGTGGCCACTTTATCAAGAGTTCCGCAGCCTGCATATGTTAGACTGAGTTATGCCTTTTGGGCGACGGCCCGAATGAGTTAGAAGTATGGCAGGACTGCAGCAATCAGCCGTCGGGGGACCCAAGGCAAGCTCTCATGGATTGAGTTCCTCACAAGGTGATGTGGAGCTCACTCTGGCCCCAGAGGGAGTATGGGGGAGATGGACGGGGGAAGGTGCCATGGCCTCCGCTGGGAAGGAATCAGAGAGTGTGTGTGTGAGGGGCAAGAGATACTTGAAGGGCTGATCTGTGGACAAGGGAATGGCTTATTCTGTTTGGACGCCAGGCTGGGAACTGGGGACCACAGGAGGCAAGCAGCAAGGGGGCTGAATTGAAATCCATCGAAGAACACCTGAGTAATAATTTGAAATTTTTGTTTGACCTTAAGATACAACCACAGAACCACAGACACCCACAGACACCCACACACACACACACACACACACACACCCCCACACACACACATACACTTCCTTAGCAGAGGTGTGGAGCATTACACATTACATATTCTTTGTTTTGTTTTGGTTTTGATGTATTGATTAGTTTTAGTGATTTGCAGCTAGGTGGTTAGAGTGCTATGCCTGGAATCTGAAAGATCTGAGTTCAAATCCATCCTCAAACACTTCAACTGTGTGATCCTGAGCAAGTCACTTAACCTCTGCCTGCCTCAGTTTCCATATCTGTAAAATGGAGATAGTAATAATATTTTCTAGGTTTGTTGTGAGGAATAAATAAGGTAATATTTGTAAAGCATTTAGGACGGTGCCTGTAGTTAGCACATTGCAGGTACATAATATGTATTTCCTTCTTTCCTCCCTCCCTTCCTTCCTCCCTCTCTACCTATTTTTCTTCTTTTCTTCCTTCCTCCCTTCCACTATCCCTCCCTTCCTTCCTCCTCTCCTCCTTTCTCCTTCCCATCCTTCCTCCTTTTTCCCTCTGTCTTTCCCTTCTTTCCTTCCTCCTTTCCTTCCTTTCTCTTTTCCTCCCTTCCATCCTTCCTCCTTTCCTCCTTTTTCTCCCTTTCATCCTTCCTTCCTCCCTCACTCCTTTCCTCTTCCCTTCCCCATCCCTCCTTTCCTTCTTTTCTCCCTTCCTCCTTTTCTCCCTTCCATCCTTCATTCCTGTCTTCCTTCCTCCTTTCCTTCCTGCCTTTTTTCCTTCCTACCTTCCTTCCTTTCTTCCTCCCTCCTCTCCTTCATCCCTTCCCTCTTCCTTTCCTCTCTTTCTCCTTCCATCCTTACTTATTCCCTCCCTCCTTTTCCCCCTCTCTCCCTTCCTTTTTTTTTCTTTTTTTAAAATGTCTCATGCTGGATAATTCTCTAGAGGGAGGATACAGGAGAATTGAGGTGATGGAAAAAAAATCAACAAAAATCATTTTTAAAAATTGACCTTTACTATGAAAAAGAGCTTTTCCATATGTACAGCAGAACCCAAAAGAGGATTCTCTGTGAAACTGAAACTCAA
Source organism: Vombatus ursinus (assembly GCF_900497805.2). NCBI lineage: Eukaryota > Metazoa > Chordata > Mammalia > Diprotodontia > Vombatidae > Vombatus > Vombatus ursinus. The sequence continues at coordinate 7,466,503 of NW_020949602.1, forward strand.
TTTTACACTGCTTGAATATAATATATTGCTTCCAAAAATGCCCTTCCTGTGTGTGCTTTCTTCTGAACTTCCTCCTTTCTCTTCTGAGTCTCTGAGTCCTGGTCTGAGCCGCCAGACAGGGGAATGCACTGCCTAGTGAGAAGTGAGTTGGCCTCACTAAAGGTGGCAAAGGGAGGCTGGATGAATACTTGGGCATGTTGAGAAGAGTCTATATACACATACACATTATCTATATCTATATCTATATATAGATATATATATATATATATCCTCTTATATCAGTAGCGACTTCCTCCAGAAGGAAATGTGTGGACTGGGCAACCTGTATCTTTGAGTCCTTGAGGTACAAAACTAGATTAGCTCAAAGATACAAACATAAATAACTAGAATATATAATATATGATAGATCAAGCCAAGTTAAAGAGCATTTATTAATCACCTACTCTGTACCAGTCACGATGTTAAGCTCTGGGGATACAAAGAAAAGCAAAACCTGTCCGTAGGTTTTTGGGAGCTCCCAGGCTAATGGTGGAGATAACCTACCAATAATTATGTATAAACATGCTGTAGATGGGGCAAAATGGGACTGATCTCAGAGGGAAGATGCTAAGATTAAGGAGGACTGAGAAGGGTTTCCTGCTGAAGATGAGACTTTAGTTGAGACTTGAAGATAGCCATGGAAATGATAAGGTAGGATGAGAAGGGAAAGAGTTCCAGGTTTGGAGAATAGTCAGAAAACATAGCTAGAGTCAGGAGATGGGGTGTCTTGTGCAGGGAACAACTAGGAGACCCATGCTCCTGGATCATTGAGTATGTAGAGGCAAGTGAAGTTGAAGAAGCCATCTCTGGTGGAGATGGGGCAGTGCCAGGGGGCAAGATTTAGGTCTGATCTTCAGGAAATGACTATGTCAGTACCAAGAGATGTGACAATCTTTGAGGCTGTCCATTGCGCTCTCATGTGAGCAGCCTTCCCTCCTCCAGTGGGTTTTACTTTCTCCATGAAACCTTTCCTGATCCCTGGTGGTGTCTCTCCCCCCACCCCATTACCTATCATTTATTTTATTTCGTATATACTACATGTGTGCATGTTTTGTGTGATCCTGGACAAGTCATTTAACCCCTGGTGCTCCAGACAACTCTCTGATATTCTAAGCTGCAGAAAGGTTGCTGACATACTTTGGAAGAGGGTGTTCCCTTCCTCCAGTGAATTCACAGGTACTGGCTTAGCCTATGCACATGATATCTCCCAGAGAATTTAACTTCCTTGGGACTAGGGCCCATTTCATTATTAACTTTATATCCCCAGCATCTAGCACATAGTAAATTTGTTGTTTGTTCTTCATTTTCAAAGAGAAGCACTGGCATCACAAGTGATGTCTTGATTCAAGCACAAATTGGATTGAAGCGAGGCAGAGCTGCACAAAATTGTCATTCTCACTCTCTCTTCCAGAGTCATTGAAGTCCAATGGCAGGAGAAAAGACAAGTCACCTGGGGATGGCCCAGGATGCAGTGGATGACTCTGGTGTCTTTGATGCCTGACCAAGCTCTAAGCACTTCATAGCACCTGCTCAGCCACCTTCGTAGTCTTTGGAACAAATTATTCTCCTCTGCCCACTCTGCCAAGGGAAATTTTCACATGTTTTGGGTAGATACCCCATAACTCACTGGTGGGTTTGAGGCCCATCCATTACCCCCAACCTGGTTTACCCATCTGCCGAGGTGTTTTGTTTTTGTTTTTTGTTTTGTTTTGTTTTTTGGGGGGTTTTGTGGGTTTTTGTGTTTTTTTTTTCAACCAAGGTGTGGCTGCTGTACATGCTACAGCTTCTTGAAGCCACAGGTGAGAGTCAGGTGAAAGTAGACACCAAAAGTGGATGAGCAACCCTGAAAAGGTTGAAAGCCCTCACACCAAAAGTGTGAGTCCTCCTATACATTCTAGCTTTACACAGTAACTACTTAACACATGTTGGTTGATTGACTTCTTCCATTCAGTACATTCTGGACATTCTGGATACATCCTCATCTGATAAGGTAAGGACTTGAATCCAGGCCTCCCTGGCTTCAAGGCCAGCTCTCTATCCATACTCCAGACTGACTCTTAAGACTTAAAATCACTATCCAGACTTTGTGTTATTTACCCCAAACATTTTAGGCCCTTGGTCCAGACACATAAATCCCACATCATAGCATCTCTGATACCTGCAGTGCTAACATCACAGAGCACAGGGTTGTTGTGAGGACCAAATGACTTTATATCCATAAGGAGTTTCACAGACTTTCAAGGACGGTGATAGAGAATGGAGTTTTGATTTCCTTAACCCCTTAGCGAGGAGTTTATGGGCGATTGGCAGTCTTTGAGAGTTGCCTAGACCATCAACAGACTCTGACTTGTCCCGGGTCAACAAGAGTCAGAGAAAAGACTTAAATCCAGGTCTTCCTGGCTTTGAAGCCTGCTTTTTTCTAGGATGGGGGCAGCTAGGCGATACAGTGAATAGAGTACCAGACCTGGAGTCAGGAGGACCTGAGTTCAAATCTGGCCTCAGACACTAATAGTGTGACCCTGGGCAAGTCACTTCATAATGTTTGCCTCAGTTTCATCATCTGTAAAATGAGCCAGAGAAGGAAATGGCAAATCACCATAGTATCTCCCCCTCCCAAAAAAAAAACCAAACGTGGTCACAAAGAATCAGACATGACTGAAATGAATCAACAACAGCAAAACTTTTCTAAAATACCATAAGGTCTCTCAAACTTTATAGCATTAAATACATGATATAAACATAAAGAGTGATATCATAAGCAAATTAGAAGAGCAAGGAATCATCTACCTGTTAGATCTATGGGGAAGGGAAGAATTCATGACCAAACAAGAGATATAGAGCATTACAAAATGTAAAATAGATAATTTTGATTATATTACATCAAAAATCTTTTACATAAACAAAACTAATGCAACCAAGATAAGAAGGAAAGCAGAAAGCTGGGAAACAATCTTTACAGCAAGAGTCTCTGATAAAAGCCTCATTTCTAAAATATATAGAGAACTGAGAAAATTGATAAGAATATAAGCAATTCCCCAATTAAGAAATGGTCAAAGAATATAAACAAGTAGTTTTCAGATGAAGAAATCAAAGCTATCTATAGGCATATGAAGAAGTTTTCTAAATCACTTTTGATTAGAGAAATGCAAATTAAAATAACTCCGATGTACAATCTCATACCTTTCAGATTGGCTAATATGACAAAAAAGGAAAATGATAAATGTTGGAGAGGATGTGGGAAGAATTGGGACATTAATGCACTGTTAGTGGAGTTGTGAACTGATCCAACCATTCTGGAAAGCAATTCGCAACTATGCCCAAAGGGCAACCAAACTGTGCATACCCTTTGGATACCACTACTAGGTCTGCATCCCAAAGAAATCATAAAAAAGGGAAAAGGACTTGCATGTCCAAAAATATTTATAGCAGCTCTTTTCGGGGTGACAAAATATTGGAAATTGAGGGGATGCCCATAAATTGGGGAATGGCTAAATAAGCTGTGTTATATGAATGTGATGGGATGCTATTGTGCAATAAGAAATGATGAACAGGCAGATTTCAGAAAAACCTGGAAATACTTGCACAAACTGATACAAAGTGAAATGAGCAGAACCAGGAAAACACTGTACACAGTGTCAGCAACATTGCACAACAATCAACTATGAATGACTCAGTTCTTCTCACAACACAATGATCCAAGACAAGTATGAAGGACTCAGGAAGGAAAACACTATCCATATCCAGATGCAGAACTGCTGGGCTCTGAATGCAGATCAAAGCAGACTTTTTCACTTACTTTATTCTTTTTCATTTTTTCTTTTGATATGTTTCTTCTTTCACAACTCTAACTAATATGGAAATATGTTTTACATGATAGCACATGTATAACCTGTATCAAATTGCCTACCGGTTTAGGAAGAGGAGAGAGGAGGGAGGGAGGGAGAAAAATTTGGAACTCAAAACAATGTAAAAATGAATTCTAAAAATTGTCTTGATATGTAATTGGGGGAAAATACTATTTAAAAAATCCCTTATAGCATTATATAAATGTCAATTATTTTCCCATCAAACCCCTGATCCCACAGCTGAAGAAATAACTTCCACTTTAAATTTTTCTGGCTCATTTTGCATCTCTTCTTTGCTCCTATTATAGTATTTTTATTTCATTACCTTATACTTACCTATGGGTATTTTGTTCCCTGTCCCCCAGCCAATGCTCACTGTAATAAAGGAACAAGGTCATTCTTCATCTTGGTTTGCCCAACCAGCACCTAGCAGATTGCTTAGCAAATATTAAATGCTTAACAAACATTTGTTGAATTAAATTGGCTCACCTGTTTTACAGTCATGCTGAGTCACTCTTGGCTATACATTGTAGGATCACAAATCATAGGATGATAAATTCAGAGCTAGAAGGCACCTTGGACAACATCAAGTTCAGCAGCCTCATTCACTTGTAAGTTCCGCTGTCTCTTTAAGTCCTTTTTAATAATGATGAAAATGGAAGAGAAAAAGGGTTTTATACAAAAGAAGAGATTTATGTTAATTGTTAAAAGATATTGGATAGTGACTCTGTTGTCGCTGTTGGCCAATGACATTAAAGCCTGCAGGCTTGAGCTGGGATTTGCCCTAAGTACCTGAGTTTGTATTTTCTTTTATTGTTTTTTTTTCTCATGTGTTTCCTTGCCAGGTTCTAATAAGTGTGAAGTGTGTGTGTGTGTGTGTGTGTGTGTGTGTGTGCCCATGCCCATTCTTCACCGTAGCTATTGAGTGCATTGATGGAAGACTGTAGTTTCTGTTTCTATGTTTATTGTGATGAATTTTAATATTTGCACATTTTCTCTAACATATTAATGTCTACACTATTTCTTTTGCATAATTATTAAGTAAATGTTTGTATTTAAGATATGAAAGCATATTATTGTGAGTAGTTGGTTGTATAAATAGAAAATACATTGGCTAGGGACTCAAGAGCTAGGATGGTGAGTAGGGGAATTATATTTCACTCCAACAGAATTCTTGTTCTTGGGGCATTCCAGTCTTGTCAGACTCTCCATGGCCCCATTTTGGAGTTATCTTGGCAAAGATATTGGAATAGTTTGCCATTTTCTTCTCTAGTTAAGTTTAAAGATGAGGAAACTGAGGCAAACAAGGTTAGGTGACTTGCCTAGGGTCATGCAGCTAGTAAGTGTCTGAGGCCAGATCTGAATTTGGGAAGATAAGGCTTCCTGACTCCAGACCCAGTTCTCCATCCACTGGGCCATTTAGCTGCCCCAGCAGGGTTAGCCCTAGGCCTTTTAGTGAGTCTGAATGTAACTCGATGGTGGTGCTCTCAGTCTCTCTGGGAACTTAGGTGTGCTAGTGTAAGAGTAGGTTGGAGGAGTGAAACAAATCCAGAGAAAGAGTTGGGGGGGAGGGTTATACTCTAGACCCCTACAGTCTCTAGACCCCACTATGAACTACATCTGGCATTACATACAAACAAGGAAACTGAGGCACAGAGATGTTAAAAGATCCAGGGTCAAAAGTGTTTTTATACATCATTGAGCAAAAAAAAAAAATGATCCAGGGTCACATAGTTTGTAAGTATCTGAGCTTGGAATTGAACTCAAGTCTTCCTGACTCCAATTCCAGTGCCCTGTGTAATAAGACACTATACTTCTTAGTTGCTATGGACCATCCTTTCAGTCAATCAGTAACCAAACTCACTTACTGTGTGCCAGGAGCTCAGGACAGACCATCCCCAACACATTTGCTATCCTGCAAGGCAAGACAGATTCTCTGAAAGCACAAACTCCAGCTTAAGGCTAAGGGAGGGATAGAAAACTAGACCTGATCTGTTTCCTGACCTGGATAGGTTTTAGTGGTTTCATTTATTTCTATAATCTTTGTCTTACTTGACGATTTGATTAAGTAAGCCCCTTAACTTGTTGATACATATGGGCTCTGACTCACTCTCTACCACAGCCCCCACATCATGCCTGGCTTGATAATACTTCCATTTATCAAAACAAGAGCTATGATTCACCATTAATGAGCCTTGAACAAGCAACATGAATATCATTGGTGGGTGGAGTGGGCATTATGATGCTGCTGCTGGGAAGGCCAACAATAGAGAAGGAAACAAGGAGGGAAGCATAGAGGGAAGGGCTTACTTGGGTTGATAGGAAGGAAACTGGAAGGGGAAAAGATCGGCTACTTCAATCAGATAGTTTCCCATTTAAAGTGAACTTGCCAAGAGAAGTGGTGGTGTGTATGAGTGGAAAGCTGGTCTTAGAGACAGAAGGATGTGAGTTCACATCCCATCTCTGGCACATATTGGTTGTGTGACCCAGGGGGAGTCACTTTACTTCCCAGGATTCCAGGCAAATTTCTTTTTTTTAAATTATTTTTTATTTTTAGTTTTCAACATTTACTTCCAAAAGGTTTTGAGTTCCAAATTTTCACCCCATCTTGCCCCTCCCCCAACCCCAAAATGGCATGCATTCTGAATACCCCTTCCCCTAGTCTGCTTTCCCTATCTCTCCCCGCCTTCCCCTTCTATTTTCCTGTAGGGCAGGATAGATTTCTGTATCCCATCTCCTGTATTTCTTATTTCCCAGTTGCATGTGAAAACATTTTTTTTAAACATGTGGTTTTTAAACTTTGGGTTCCAAATTTTCTCCCTTCCTCCCTCCCCACCCACCCTTACCGAAAAGGTAAGCAACTCAATATAGGCTATACATGTGCAGTTATGCAAAACACTTCCATAGTAGACATGCTGTGAAAAACTAACTCTATTTTCCTTAATCCTATCCCACCCCCCCATTTATTCTATTCTTTCTTTTGACCCTGTCCCTTCCCAGAAGTATTTGCTTCTGATTACTCCCTTTCCCAATCTTCCCTCCTTTCTATCATCCCCCTACTCTCTTGTCCCCTTCCCCCCACTATTTTCCTGTAGGGTAAGACAGATTTCCATATGCAATTGAGTGTATATGTTATTCCCTCCTTAAGTCAAATCCTATGAGAATAAGATTCACTCATTCCCTCTCACCTTCCTCCATTTCCCCTCCACTGTAAGAGCCTTTTCTTTTCTGTTTTTTTTTTGTGAGATAATTTACCCCCTTCTACCTTTCCCTTTCTCCTTCTCCTAGTATAATCCTCTCTCACTCCTTAATTTTATTCTCCAGGTATGACCCCTTCATCTTCAACTCACCCTGTTGCCTCTGTCTATCTATCTATCTATCTATCTATCTATCTATCTATCTATCTATCT
>NW_020949602.1:7473806-7514144 GCF_900497805.2 Vombatus ursinus
ATCTATCTATCTATCTATCTATCTATCTATCTATCTATCTATCTATCGATATACATACATATAATTTTTTCCCTCCAACTACCCTAATACTGACAAAGGTCTCATGAGTTACAAATATCATCTTTCCATGCAGGAATGTAAACAGTTCAACCTTAATAAATCTCTTATGATTTCTCTTTCCTGTTTAACTCTTCGTGTTCCACTTGAGTCTTGAATTGGAAAGTCAAATTTTCTATTCAGCTCTGGTCTTTTCATCAAGAATGCTTGAAAGTCCTCTATTTCACTGAATGACCATATTTTCCCCTGAAGAATTATACTCAGTTTTGCTGGGTAGATGATTCTTGGTTGCAATCCTATCTCCTTTGCTCTCCGTAATATTATATTCCATGCCCTGCAGTCCCTTAATGTAGAAGCAGTTAAATCTTGTGTTATCCTGATTGTGTTTCCACAATACTTGAATTGTTTCTTTCTGGCTGCTTATAATATTTTCTCCTTGACCTGGGAACTCTGGAATTTGGCTACAATATTCCTAGGAATTTTTCTTTGGGGAGCTCTTTCAGGAGGAGATTGGTGGATTCTTTCAATTTCTATTTTGCCATCTATTTCTAAAATATCAGGGCAGTTTTCCTTGATAATTTCTTGAAAGATGATGTCTAGGCTCTTTTTTTGATGATGGCTTTCAGATAGTCCAATAATTTTTAAATTCTCTCTCCTGGATCTATTTTCCAGGTCAATTGTTTTTCCAATGAGATATTTCACATTGTTTTCTAATTTTTCATTCTTTTGGATTTGTTTTACAGTGTCTTGATTTCTCATGAAGTCACTAGCTTCCAATTGCTCTATTCTAATTTTTAAAGAGGTATTTTCTTCAGTAATCTTTTGAACTTCCTTTTCCATTTGTCCAATTTTGCCCTTTAGGGCATTCTTCTCTTCATTGGCTTTTTGGACCTCTTTTGCCATTTGGGTTAGGCTATTTTTTTAAGGTGTTATTTTCTTCAGTATTTTTTGGGGTCTCCTTTGGCAAGCTGTTAATTTGCTTTTCATGATTTTCTTGCATCAGTCTTATTTCTCTTCCCAGTTTTTCCTCTACTTCTCTTACTTGCTTCTCAAAATCCCTTTTGAGCTCTTCCAAGGCCTGGGACTGATTCATATTTTTCTTGGAAGTTTTGGATGTAGGAGCTTTGATTTTGTTTTCTTCTGTCACCAAAGTAAGATAATATAGTCTGACTCTTTTTGCGCTGCTTGCTCATGATCCCAACAAATTACTTGCGTTTTAAACTCTTTGTTAAGGTAAGAGTCTGTTTCCAATGTGAAGAGTGTACTGTCCCAAGCTTTGGGGGTTTGTCCAGCTGTTTTCAGAGATACTTCTAGGGACCTGAAAAGTGTCAGTTCTTCCAAGGTGCTATGATAAGGGGGGAGGTGTTTCTTCTCCACCACCACAACAAGCTCCACCACGTCAGCGCTCCTCCTCGCCCCAAGACCACCTCTCAGAACTTTGACCCAGATCCAAGCATGGGCAAAGCAAGAGATCCCTGCAATCCCCCTCTGATCAGCCACTTGATTCCCCCTCAGTCTGTGGGCTGGAAGCTCAGAAGCCAGCCACTGCCCTCGAGGCGGCTGAGATCTAGCTTCTTCTCTTACAGCCGTCACAAACTTTTCCCACTGACTTTCTAAGTTGTCTTTGGCATTTGTGGGTTGACAAGTCTGGAAACCACCACAGCTGCCTGTGATTCAGTCCTCTGAGGCCTGCTGCAGGGTCACTGTGGCCTGTGTGCCCATGCTGAGCTGCACTCCTCTCCCAGCCCAGCGCGATATACCTTTCTGATCAGTCATGCAGGTTGTCTTGGGCTAGAAATTTGTTTTACTCTGTTTTTTTGTGGGTTCTGCTGCTTTAGAATTTGTTTAGAGCCATTTTTTGTAGGTATTTGGAGGGGTTTGGGGGAGAGCTCTAGCAAGTCACTGCTTTCCCTCTGCCATCTTGGCTCTGCCCCTCTAGGCAAGTTTCTAGGACAATAGGTTGCAAAGGAAGTGCTGATTTGTGTTGGTAGGAGAAATATCCTTAAGCAGCAACTTCACAGTTCCATTCCCCCATTTCCCTCCAAAATATTGCTAATCTCAGTTATTTTTTATCTACTAAAGGACAAATTCCATCTCAGCTGTAGATATCTTGGATATACTTCATTATTTACATGTCGTTTCTCCAATAGAATGTGAGCTCCATGAAGGCAAACTTTTGGCCAGAGTGTAGCACAATATGTGTCACAGAACACTCACTTTCTGACTATCATTACTTTTTCCATTTTTGATGCCTCGGGGCAAAGTTCCAGCAATCTTCTCCTTCTTTCAGTTCTGCCCCCACGATTCTCTAGTGAAGGCAATAACATCACCACTGCCTTCCATTTGGGCACCAATGAGAGACATTCAATTTTTCAAGATTTTCCTAAGCACTTAAGGAAATGAAGGGAAGAGAAGGTTAATGTACACAGCTGAGAAATGAGTTATAAAGCATGGGAACTTTGGCCTGAGATTCCCCTAGCTTGATTATGATGGGCTGGCAAAGTTTCCCATGCTAAGTAAGCCTGTTTTCATTCAAGTCACCAAGTGGACGCCTCCCTGCTAGAGAAGAAATAGTCCTTACACCCTTTTCTTGGCTCTTCCTCCAACCCAAACCATGTTCCTTTGTATTTCAAAGCTGAGGCCCCTTTTGCTCTTCTCCCAACCTCTAACAATGAGTCAATGCCTTCAGACCTCTCTAGTCTTCAACATTTTAAGGGACTTTGTAGCTACTTTGAAAATCCATGGATCGTGTAGGTAGTTAGGTGGCAAAGCGGATGGAGCGCGGAGCCGAGAGTCAGAAAGGCCTAACTTCAGTCTGACCTCAGACACTTCCTTAGCTATGTGACCCAGGGCAAGTCTCTTAACCCCTGCTTGCCTTTGTTACCCCATCCATAAAATAAGGATAATAATAGCACCTACCTCCCAAGATTGTTGTGGGATTAAATGAAATAATAATTGTAAAGCAGCCTGGCACATAGTAGCTGTTAGCTATTATTATTCTAACAACTATATAATATTATATAATATATTCTGTATAATATCATTATATTATGTGATAGCATATCATCACTATAATCATATTATAATAAATAAATGTTTATTATTACTGTTATCTCCATCATCAGGGAAATCTTCACCCAAAAGATCCTTTTGGTTTATATTGCCCTGGGGACATGTCATGTGCAATCATCTCTTCCCATGGACTATTACGGAAGGGTTATTTTAAACCATATTTCTCAGTAAGTTCCATGTGAGCGAAGGATGACTCTGATTCTGCTTGGTCTCAAAAAGTGAGGCTGTTACCAAAGGATGGAAGTTAGTGGGAGGCATGTTGTAAAATAATGAAATCCCTAATTGAGCTTTTCTATGTGAAGGTGGAGGGGGACAACAAATAGACATCAAAATGGAACAGCTCCCTCAACAGTTCTGTAATAAACTGTTTTCATCATTAGCAACAGCAGAACTGCCATGTTTTTATTCTAGCACCCCAGGCTCTGTTATGTTATCAGACATTAGAAACACAATGAACATCTGAATCATAAATCCCCGTAAAAGAAATCCATGACCCAAGGGGAAATGATTCGGGAAGCCACTGAGGCATATATCACAGAGGGGAAGACCTTAGATGACTAGGGGAAAATTATACATATATATCTATATATGTATATATGTATATATATGTATTTTATATATATATATATACATTCATACATATGTGTGTGTGTACATGTATGCATAGATAGATTGATAGATACACAGGCAGACAGACAGATAGATAGATGGTATTAAAAAAAACTTCAGAAGTGTAATGACTAACAACTAATCCAAGCATCTATTTTCTCATCTCTGTGAAATCTGTGACAATGATCTTCAGGTAAATTGAGGATACTTTTGCCTGTTACATAAATCAATCTCTCTCTCTCTCTCTCTCTCTCTCTCTCTCTCTCTCTCTCTCTCTCTCTCTCTCTCTCTCTCTCTCTCTCTCTCAATCCAGAACACAACCCTCTTTAATATTAATTAGCATTAGAATGTATTTGAGAACCTCTGTGGCCCAAAAAGTCATCCCCTGTGGCCACCCTGGTGACATGCTTTTCTGAGACCATTCTGTACTAGTTGATCCTACCAGAGATTACCTCCTACTGACAGCCTGATGACAAAACTGGCTTTTTCTTAGCTGTTCCCCATGTCTGGAATTGTCCCGTCTCATCTCTGCCGCCATACTTCCTTGGCTTCCTTCCATTCCCAGCTAAAATCCTGTATTTTACAAGAAGCCTTTATGCTTTCCACTGTCAATTTTTTTTCCAACTTGTCCTCTATATACCTTCGATGTGCTTAATTGTTTACATATTAAACTGTGAGCTCCTTGAGGGCAAAGACAATCTTGTCATTCTTTGCATCCCCAGGGTTTAGTAGATTGGCATATAGTAGGAGCTTACTAAAGGTTGATGGACTGACTAACTGAGAAGACAGAATCACTCCCACAGCACAATGAAGCCTGAGAAGCAAATTTTAGGGAAGGCCTAAAAGTCTAAATGACACCATCCAGGAATTGAATGCCTGGAAAAAAGGAGGAGTTTTTTCTCAGTGGAAGGAATAACAGAGGGACAGAGTGAGCAAAAGATCTAGAGAAAGCTCACCTATGTTTTGGGCAAATCTGACTTGGAAGATTTATGAGAGGGCTTAGCCATTGCTACTAATGCTGTAGCAGCAGCTGTAGAAGACATAGGTTCATGGTCATATTCAGTGATGCCCTACTCAAACTGAAATAGGTTTCTGTAGGCCACATATTAACTTAGAAAACCACAAATTAAATTTATCTATGTTGCATGGTATTTATATTTATTTTGTTAAACGTTTTCCAACAATATTTTAATCTGGTTCAGGATTGAACATGAAGGGTCATGATCCAGTGCTTTATGGTTATTGAATTGAATTGAGTTGAATCTCTGCTCATATCAAATGGGGTCCTCTATGGTGATACTAATATTCCTTTCTTACACATATTCTAGCCCTAATTTTAACCCAGAATAAAGCTTAGAGGGCCTGAGGGGGCTTCTGGGCTGACTAATAGGACATGGAAGTGCCAGGCAAGGGAAATGACTTTTCATGATCAAGGCCAGCTGGGTTGGGAGTGGCCTTGGTTCTGGTCAACTCCATAAGCTGGTTTCTAACACTCACTAGCACACTGATGAGGGCAGTCCCATCCTTCAAGACAGGGACATGAATTGGTGCATTATACATAAGTAATAGAAATTGAGTTTGAAATCTGGCATGGAGATGGTGATTTATATTACCCATTAGCATTAATGGTGGTAATTTAGTCTAATGCAGAAACCTACAGTCTGCCAAGAGACTTTGGCCAAGGGCTCTTTAGGGTCGCTCTGGAGAATGCCGACAATGTAGGGACTGTCCTTTCACTTCAGTCCTTTGTTCTAAATTCTCATCTGCAGGCTGTCTTTCCCCAAGGTACCAGCTAAGTCACACTAAGCCTCTGTGTGATGGAAATTCCCATCTAGGGAAAGGGGCTTCTTGGCCAACCTCTTACCCAGGTTATGACCAGCCTGGTCACCACCTCCAAGATCATTGAGTTAAAGTTGCAAAGGACCTTAGATTCCATCTACTCCAGGGGTTCTTAACCTTTGCTGTGTCTTGGGCTCTTTTCAGAAATCTACAATGTTTTAAATGCATAAAATAAAATACATAAGATTCAGAGGAAATCAATTATATTGAAATATAGCTAGGCATCTATCTATACATACATACACATACATATGTAGGATTTCAAATCAAATTCACAGACCTCAGATTAAGAACTCCTAACCTAGTCCAACACCTTCACTTCATAGAAGAAGAAAGTAAAGTTGAGAGTGTTTAAGAGACTTTTCTAAAGTCTGACAGATAAGTGATGTAGGTTTGTGAAGGCAACGTGTTTGTCCGCATCACTGGGAAGATTCAGTTCAATTCAAGTCAATTCAGTTCCACTGACATTTAGTGAATACTCATTATGTCTGACAAAGGCACATTGTAGTGGATACAGCGACACTTTGGAGACACGGGCAACTTGGTTTCAAGTTAAGTGTTAGATCAGGGGTGGGGAACCCGTGGCCTCAAAAAGGTGGCCCTCTAGGTCCTCAAGTGTGGCCCTTTGACTAAATCAAAGGATTCAGTCCAATGGATTCAGTCAAAGGGCCGCACTTGAGGACCTAAAGAGTCACATGTGGCCTGGAGGACACAGGTTCCCCACCCCTGTATTAGCTCTGAGTAAGTTATTTAACCTCTTTCAGTCTCACATACTTCATCAGTAAAATGGGAATGATAATGGTCATTACAAAGTCCAAATGAGACAAGAAATATAAAGTGCTTTATAAATAATAAAGTACTACCCAAATATCAGTTGTTGTTGTTGTAATTCAATCCCTAAATGTCCCTAGAAAATTCTCTAAATTCTGGTATAGTTACTAATTTGCCTTGATAGAGGGTGTTTCCTCTCTGGGAGCTCAATATTGTTGGAATCACAGATGTAAATCCCTTCTCCTACTCCCCCCTCCCCCAGCAACTACACTAGGCACAAAACTACAGAAAACAAAATGAAAAACTGTGTCTACCATGGACAGTCTCAGAATCTACAAAGAGACTCAACACAGAGAGACACATGGAAATCGGTCTGAGGAGTGAGAGAGCAAGGACCATTTCTTCCATTCAAGAAAAGCTTCCTGCACTAAGCCCTGAAGTAAATCAAAACTTCTAAAAGGCAGATGTTAGGAGGAATGACATCCCTGGTATCTGATACAGCCTGGACAAAGGCTCTGAGTTGAATGCTAAGGAGTCTTGGCATGATTGTAGTGGAAAAGATTCAAAGAAAGTTGCTTCTGGCCTCAGAGGATGAGACAGGAAACCTAAAGAGACCTGAGAGGTCCGTCCAGGTGGTCAAGTTGTCCCTGCTCCAGGAACCTGTGTTAATGAGGCAGCCCCCCAAAGAGATTTTAAGACACAGTTGGCTCCATTTCTGAACCATGAAGCCTGGAAAGTTTTGAAGAGCAGCAGATAGGATGCTGTGTTAGTGCCGAACCCTGCTGATTAATCAGGGAGAGAGGGACGTCATACAGTCTTGTAAGTTCCGGAACTTTGGGGAAATGTATAACTCAATACAAGTGTGCAAGAAAGGCTTTAAAATGACACTGAGAAATTGAGATTGGAGTTTTTAAGAATAAGCAAAGACACATATGATTTTCCACAAAGAGAATGACATTATCTTATCATTCAAACATGGTCTCAGACCCATTGGGTTGACCTTGACACAAGGGATGGGAGAGGAAGGGAGTAGAAGAGAAGAGGATGGGAGGAGAGAAGAGGGCCTGGGCTGTACCTTTCTGGACAAGGCTGCTTCCCTAACTATAGAGGACATTTTACAATTCTTCAATCCTTTACTCAGATGATGAACTCTGACTTGAGCTAAGCAGAATAAATGAAGCCCTCCACATTTGGGGAAGCTCATGGTGTGTGCCATTTCCCCCGTCAAAAGCACCAAATCAAAATTCTCAGAGCACAGCCTTCAGAGTTGTCTTCTAAGTAATGAATAGTGGTCTTTCTTCCAGTGACCAAGTCCACTTCTATTCATTCTCCAGCTGTTTTTCCACGACTTTGAATCATCCCAAATAACTTGCTGGATGTGGTCGAGCCCATAAGGCCATTCATGAGAGATGGGCTGGTCTGTCAATAGGCACATTTCCCAACCAACATGGACTTCAAACACACAGGTCTTTCATTTAGACTCTTCTTTCTCTGTCTCTGTGTCTGTCTCTGTGTCCGTCTCTCTCTTTCTCTCTTTCTCTCTGTGTCTCTGTGTCTCTGTTTCTCTCTCTCTCTCTCTCTCTCTCTCTTTCTTGCTGTCTCCTTAAACATATGTCTTTCTAGTGATGAAAACAATTTTGAATGGTCTTTACAAGTCCAAGAAAAAAATTCAATACTACATAATGTAATATTCTGGGATGTTGTGGCTCCCTTTGGCCTCTAGGATAAAGTATAAATGCCTCAGCTTGGCCTTTAAAACCCTCCTTAAGCAAAGCTACCTTTTCAGATTCATTTCACATGAGTCCCTTTCAGGCACTCTGAATTAGAGACAAAGTGGCTTACTTGTCATTCTCTTGTCAAGGCTCTACCTCCTCCCTCTGTGCTTTGCAATGATTATTACTCATCTCTGAATGGCACTTCCTTTTCACCCCTGCTCCTTAGAGTTCTTAGTTTTCTTCAAGGTTCAGCTCAGATGCCTTTCCTGATCCCGTCTCTCCTTCCACAAGTTAGTATGTAGTTACTTAAATCTGTAAATGTCACTCATCCTTCTCCCCCAGTGAAATCCAAACTCCTTGAGGGCAGAGATTTTTTTTTCTTTTGTATCCTTGGGGGACTGCACATGGCAGGGTCTTAATAAATTATTTCTGAATGAAATGCTAACTGCCTACCACTTACATATCAATCAACCAAGCAACAATTATTAAGCACCTGCAATATTCCAAACATAATGCTAGATACTGGGGATAGAAGTACAAGGGATGAAACAAGCCCTGTTATCAAGGAGCTTACCATCTAATGGGAGAGGTGACAAGTACATATAAAGGTATATAGAGAATAAATACAAATAAGTAGATATGTGGGGGAGGGCAGTAACAGTTGAGGGTATCAAGGAAGGCTCCCTATAGAAGGAGGTGCTTGGACTATTATTTATTTGTTTTTAACATTCTTTCCTTTTTAAATTTTGAGTTGCGAATTTTCTCCCTCCCTTCTACCCCTCACCCATACACAAATAAGGAAAGCAAAATGATATCAATTACATATGTGAAATGATGCAAAGTATATTTCCATACCATCCATATCACACAAAAAAGACAAAAAATAAAGAGAGAAAATTGTACTTCAATTTGCACTCAGAGATCATAGTTCTCTCTCTGGAGGTGGATAGAATTTTTTTTTTTCATAATGAATCCTTTGGAATCATCCTTGACCATTGTATTGATTACAATAGCCAAGTCTGTCACAGTTGATCATCATTACAACATTGACATTATAATGCAAAAGGATCCCCCATTTCTTTTCACATCACTTTGTATCAGTTCATATAGGTCATGCCATCTTTTTGTGCAACTATCCTCTTAGTCATCTTTTATACTATAGTAATATTCCATCACAATCATGTGCCATAACTTTTTCAGCCATTCACCATTTCATGAGGATCCCCTCAATTTCCTTTTAGGAAAATGTAGTTTCCCTTATTATGTTTTATAACTAGGTCTATTTTTGCTTCTTCTTTGTCTGAGATCATGATTTCTATCCTTGCCTTTTTAGATTCTGCCCCAGCCCTTTATTTTAACTCTGTGTGTGTCTTTTTTGTGTATTTCTTGTAAACGACATAGAGTTGGACTCCAGTTTCTAATCCATTCTGCTATCCTATGTCATTTTATGGGTAAGCTCATATCTCCTCCATACATATGATTTCTAACCTTGTATTTTCCTCCATCCCATTTTCTTCTGTTTTCTTCTGTCACCTCCTTTTTATCACCCCTCACATCCTCATCTTCCATATCTCACCCCTTTCCCCTCCTTTTTCCCTGCTGGCAAGATAGATTACTATGCTCAATCCAGTGTGCATAGATACGATTATTCTTTGAACCAGTTTCTCAGACAGTGAGGCTCAAGCATTGTCCACGCTTTCCTATTTGCCCCATCCACTATAAAAACTCTTCTTTGCACATCTTTTTTTTAATGTGAGAAAATTTTTCCCCATTCTACCTCTCCCCCCCTGCCCCAATGCATCCCTCTTTCTCACTCCATTTTTTAAGATCATCCCAACATAACCAACTCATACCTATGTCTTCTGTCTATTCAGACTCCTTTTAACTGCTCTAATAATGACAAAAGTTCATAGAAGTTATATGTATCATCTTCCCATATGGGAATCAAACCAGTTTAACCTTATTGAGTCCTTATAATTTCTCTGTCATATTTACCTTTTTATGCTTCTGTTGAATATTATATTTGAAAGTCAAATTTTCTATTCAGATCTGGTATTTTCATCAGGAATGCTTAAGAATCTTCTATTTCATTAAGTTTCCTTTTATTCCGCGGAAGAATTATACTCAAATTTTGCTGGGTAGATGATTCTTGGTTGTAATCCTAACTCCTTTGCCTCCTAGATTATCATATTCTAAACCCTCTGATCTTTAACATGGAAGCTGCTGAATCTTGTTGTGATCCTGACTGTGTATCCATATTTGAATTGTGTCTTTCTAGGTGCTTGCAATACTTTCCCCTTGACCTGGAGCTCTAGAGTTTGACTATAATATTTTCTGGGAGTTTTCATTTTCTTTCAGGAGATTGGTGGATTTTTTCATCTCTATTTTGCTCTCTGGATCTAAGACATCAGGGCAGTTTTCCTTGATAATTCCTTGAAATATGAAGATTAGGCTCATTTTTTATCAAGGCTTTTATGTAGTCCAATAATTCTTAAATTATCTCTCCTTGATCTATTTTTCATGTCAGTTGTTTTTCCAATGAGATATTTTACATTTTTCCTGTTTTTTTTCCATTCTTTTGACTGTTTTATTCTTTCTTGATGTCTCACATCAAGAAGTTCCACTTGCCCAATTCTAATTTTTAAGGAATTATTGATTTTGGTGAGCTTTTTACCTTTCCTCTGTTTGGCCAATTCTGCTTTTTAAAAGTTCTTTTCTTTAATGAATTTTCATGCCTCTTTTACCATTAGGCCAATTTTGTTGTTTTGTTTTGTTTTTTAAGATGTTATTTAATTCTGTATTTTTTTTTGTTCTTCTTTTACTAAGCGGATAGTTCTTTTTTCATAATTGCTCACATTTATTTTCCCAATTCTTTCCTCTACCACTCTTATCTCTTTCTTCAACTCTTCCAAGAATTCTTCTTGGGCTTGGTTCCAATTAGCATTTTTCTTTGACGTTTTGTGTATAGGTGTTTTCATATTGTTGTCTTCTTCTGAGTTTATGTCTTGGCCTTCCCTGCCACTGTAGTGGTTTTCAGTGGTCAATTTTGTTGTTGTTGTTGTTTGCTCATTTTTGCAACCTATTTCTTAACTATGAACTTTATATTAAAGTTGTCTCTAATCATGTGGGAGTAGTGAGGCACTGTCCTGGGCTTCAGGCTTTTTTGTACTGCTGTTTTTAGATTTAGTTCTGGGAGTCTGCAAATGTTCTGTCTTCCAGGGTTGTATGATCTGGGGAGAAGTGTAGTCACTGCTCTCCTGGTCTGTGCTCTGGTCTTAACCTAGGAAGGGCCCCGGTTTTCCTGCAGTGACAGCACTCCTTTTCACCCTGTAACTATGACCAGGTCCTCTGCTCTCCTGCAGCCACAAGCACTTGTGCTTCTCTCTACATTGAAACTGGGACCAGGGCCCCTGTTCCTTTGTGACTGACTAGAAGTGTTCCTCTCCACCCTGAAACTGCAACCCAGAACTCTATATGGGCAATAGAGTTGCAAATAAGGACCAGCTGTACCCAGTGCCAGCAAAGGATCTTCTGTAATCTGTTTTTTTTTTGTGTGTGTGTAATCTCTTTCTGACCATTTATCTGACCCTCTTACTGTTGCTGGGCTGAGATCTCTCGGAGATGCTGCTGCTTCTGTCACCTCCAATGCCTACCACTGATGCTGCAGATGCATATGCTCCAGGCTGGTCCCACCCTGGTGTCAGAGACCTCTCCTACAGATCTAAGTTGTCTTAGACTGGAAAAATGTCTCACTCTGACTTGTTGGCTCTGTTTCAAAATTTTGACTTGAGGACTTTTTTTAACATTATTTGAAGGGGAATGTTGGGATAGCTCAGTTGGATTGCTGCTTATATTCTACCATCTTGGCTCTGCCCTTAAAAAAGGGAATCTATGAGGCAGAGGTAAAGAGGAAATGGTTTATATAAAGGAGGTTATCCCTCCACGCCCAAGGCCAGAGCAGAGATGCTGAAAGGGGAAAGAAAACTGATCAGGGAGGTTAAATGCTATAGTATGAGGAACAGAGAGATTGGTCTGGCTAGATAGGAGAGTAGTGGAAGGGAAATAATATATGATGAGGAGAGCTAGGCCAGTTTTCTACCTTAACTCTGGGAGCTGAGCAGAGTTAGTGAAATTCAGTTACATTTTGTGTCCAGCCAAATGAACTGCTCAGATTTTCAACTACTCTGGGCTCAGAAAGCCCCAAATGCCTCTTTCAAAGTGTTTTTTCCCCTACATTTTTTTAACCTCTTGGTATCACAGGAGGAAATTCAATCCATACGTTTCTGGTTCATTTACACTTAACTCATCAAATCTCCATGCTGGAAGAGCTCCTTGCTGTCCAAGAGGCCTTATGGGTCTCATTCATATGCATCTTTCCTTTGAACCAGGAAGTTGAGGGAAGCCAGAAAAAACAGAGCTCAGCCCTTTAAGAGGGTCCTTTTACTTTCCAATTGGAAACTTAAGAACTTCTTCAAATGTGGGAGGCTCTTAACTTGGCAGCCCATTGGGGGTTGCTGGGAGTAAGTTTTCCCCTTGCTCTGCACTCTTCTCAAAACAGCACTCTGGTTGTTGATCCCTTCCCAGCCCCCAGCCAAAGGATCTTCTACTTTCTGAAAAATGATGTTTGTGAGACAAAAAGGAGAAGCTTGTTCCTCAAAAAAGGTCTATAACTTGGATTGCAGGTACTTCAGTTTACATCTGTAAGACTGGGCTCATTTCTGGGCACTTTGGGTTGGGAAGGATATTGTTAAGCTAGAAAGGGTCCAGAATAGGGCAACCAGTATGGTCAAAAGCCTTGAGCTCATGATCTGTGATGATCTGTTGAAGGAAATAAAGATATTTATTCTGGAAAAGGGAAGACTTGGGGCCGGGACATGAAGGCTGTCTTCTAGGATTTTAAGGGTTGTCACATGGAAGAGAATTAGATTTGCCTAATTTGGACTCAAAGAATAGAATCGGGGACAGTGGGTAGAAGTAGCATAGAGGTAAATTTAAGCTTGATGTCTGTTAAAGCTTTCTACCAATTAGAGCTTCCCTAAAGTAGATGAGAGACTGTCTAAGTTGGTGGTGGTTCTAGGCAGTTGGGTGGTACAATGGCTAGCTCCCTGGACCTGGAGTCAGGAAAACCTCAATTTAAATCTAGCCCCAGATACTTACTAGCTGTGTGACCCTAGGAAAGTCACTTCACCTTTGTCTGCCCAGTTCTTCATCTATCAAATGAGGCTAATAATAGAAGCAGGGTTATTGTGAGGATCTACTGGTATCAAATTTGTAAAAACACTTTGCAAACCTTAAAGCACTACATAAGGGAAATGATGGTGATAACAACTATAGTGGGTTCTTTCTCAATGGAGTAGAAACTGGATAGCCATTTACCTGTTACATTGTACTGGGAATTCTTTATTTTTTTTTTCTTTTATCATTTGGAGCAATAGCCACCAAAGTCCCTTCCAACTCACAGATTCTGGAATCCTTTGGTACACAAAGAATTTTAAATCAAATTACCCCATTTTGAATTATGATGTCACCTTCATTAGAACTATCTCCTTCCAATATAATCAGTCATGGAACTTAGTGTGCTCCTATTGTGGTAGTTAGTTGCCTAATCTAGATGTCATACTTGGTGTCTAGTTTTGTCCCAAGGAACATCTAGTGATGAAAAGGCCACCACCATTCATGGCGTTGGGTAGTAAATGAAGAGTGAATGACATCAAGTATTCAATACATGAAAGATTCCTAATTGAACATTAATTCTAGACTCATAGACTTAATACTTTATATCTAGGAGGGGACCCTAAATATCATTAGAATAAAGATGCATTTGTATTAGTTGTATCATAGAATATTAGATTTAGATAGAGCTAGAAGGAAAGTTGAAGATCATCCAGTCCAACTTCATCATTTTCACAGATGAGGAAACTGAGGGCTAGAGAGGTTGAGTGATTTGCCCAAGTTCAGATAAGTAGTAAAGGCAGAGCTGGGATTTGATCCCAGGCCCTCTGATTCCAAAGCCATACCACTTTCCACTATAATGCACTACTTTCCCTTTTCCTAAAGAAGACATTAAATATATGTGATTTTATCAGTACAGAGAGCCTCTCTGCTAAGCCAGATTCAACTTCTCTATCCCTAGGTAGGAAAGTTCCCCAGAGTTCCAAAAACATCATTCCCCTGTAGTCAACCTGGTGATGAATTAGCCTCATTGGACCTCTGAAAATAAACATGTAGTCCATTGCAGGTCTCAACATCAAAGCCTAACTATATTTGAGGTGTTGGTGTATCTTTTAGGAACCCAGAATCATCTCCATGCCATGATAATGTCCCAGAGCAACATTGGTGGAAAAATAGAGTTATTTTCCTATTCTTTGGAGAGTATTTCATTGCTACAATGCTTCCATGAATATATGAACTAATTGATGAAGAAAATCTCTCTAATGGGACTGAGTGTTTTCTCATCCTATGGGAATTTTAGCCATATCCTTCCACAAGTAACTCATATAGGGTAGGGAGCCAACTAACATGCTGGATGCCTTCCTTTAGGTCTTTTAACATTGAACAGATGCAATGAAGCATTCAAGCTATTGACCTCTTTTCATCCCTCACTTTCTAGACATGACCCACCTACCTCCTTTTCCAAGCAGATGCTAGCTTTGATGTTATCCTCTTCATCCAAGCCGTAATTGATAATATGCTATCATCTGCTTATGACCATAATGTGTCTCTCCATTACTCTCTGCATCACTTATAATTTGGCTTCTTTGCACATTACAGTGTTCATGATTTGCAGCCTGGAGAAATATCAGGAGAATATTGCATTTTTGAGCTGAAGGTTTTGCTGCAACAAGCATTATTTAACCTAGATAGAATGTCCAACCAATGATCCAACCAAAGCTTAACTAGGATGAGGGGATCAGCTCTTTGCCTCAGGGCAGCAAAATTTAGAGTGCACAGAAATTTAATATGCAAACTTTTCCAGAAACATGCATAGCACCTAGTTAACAAGATTAGGTAGTTGAAATAGGCTCCTATCAGTCTATTCCCATGGTTAATTAAATAATATATATAACATATAAATAAAATAATAGCTCATATTTAGAAAGCACTTTGAATTACAAAGTCTTTTATATGTGTTGTAGCACATATGAGCCTCTGTATAATTTGTTTCTCCCTCCTACTCAATGTAATGTGTCTTAATTATTTCTGATATTATTTTCACATTTTGAATTACAAAGTTGATTTCAGGATGCATTTCACAATATTTGCTCAGTGTCAAAGTTATTAGTTATTGATGACTTATTTACTACACTCTTCCTATTTTTTGAGAAGTTACTGGTGGGAGCATGTCCAGAATTTTAAAAAATTACTCCTGAAAGAAAGGCATAGTGAAAGTTCAAGACTACTTACCTCATTTCCTGAAACCCTTTCTGAGCCCTCACTCTTGGACTATTCCTGTGATACTATAGTTTGGCTTCTACCTGGCTTTTTGTCTGCTCATATTCCCAATTCCCTTTCTTCACTTAGCCCTTCACCCAACATTGGCATTCCCATCATCTCCATTCTGGCTACTCCTCAGGCTTTCTGTAACTGCAATGGTTATTGAATTTTGTCTTCATGCTAGAGCTGTGGTCTCTCTTTTCTCATGATCCAGTTCTTGTGTCTATTTCCCTCCCCGTATCGAGAAGGGGTCATCTGATGAACCTCAGGACATAACCAAGCCTTTCCCAGAGCAGCAGTACTGGGTGATACTTGGTCTTCTTGCCACTTAGTGGTAACATGTGACAATTTAGTGTCAATGAACAGCATTCTTTCAATAGATATTTATTAAGCACTTATTATGTGCAAAGAATAGTGCTAAGGACTGAGGATGTAAAGATAAATAATGACACAGTCTTCTTTCTAGAAACTAATATTTTGCTGGGAGATCTATGGCATAAAGCCAGATAAGTATACTGTAGAGTGGAGAGTGATCTATCAATCAATATGCCAATATTTATTAGGTGCTTTCTATTGTTCAGATACTCTGCTAGATGCTGGGGAATATAAATACAAAGAATGAAACAATTCCTTAGGGATCAATGTATAAAAAATCCAGAAAGAGGAAAACTTGGAAAAAAGGAGAATACTTTGAGCTGAGAAGGTCTGGGAAAGATTAATAGAGGAGGTGGCACCTAAACCTTGGAGGAAGAGAAAGATCCTGGCAGTCAGAGAAGAGTGCACACTCAGGCGGCAGAAGGATTTCAAGATTGAAGAGGACTAGGAAAGGCTTCCTATAAGAGGTGGCAGACCAGTTAGATTAACCCAGACCTGAAAAGAACCCATACTTTAACATTCTCAACAAATAGTCACCTAATCTTTGCTTGAACGCCTCGAAAGAGGGAGACTCACCCCCTCTTTTGGCAGCCACTTTAGGACAGCTCTGTTAGGAAGTATATATGTGTATGCATGTATGTATGTATATATCTATGTGTGTGTGTATGTTTATATATGCATATGTATGCATATGTATAGGTGTATGTGTATGTATGAATGCATGTGTGCATGCATGTATGTATGTATGTACGTATGTATTTCTTATCAAATCTTCTGAAGAATAGGGAATATCCTACTCAAAAGCACCATAGAAGAAAAAGAAATGCCAATTCCAGT
Organism: Vombatus ursinus; assembly: GCF_900497805.2. Classification (NCBI taxonomy): domain Eukaryota; kingdom Metazoa; phylum Chordata; class Mammalia; order Diprotodontia; family Vombatidae; genus Vombatus; species Vombatus ursinus. Next base: position 7,490,516 of record NW_020949602.1, read on the forward strand.
GGTTTAGCCAGTGGTTCAATTTGGATGGATTATAGAGTATAAGAAGAAGAGTAATGTCTGTTGATGCTAGAAGGGTCAGTGAGGGCCAGAGAGGGGAAGGCCTTCAATGTTAAACTGAGAAGTATGTTTCATATCCTTGAGGTAACAGTGAGCCACTAAAGGTTTTGGAGGGGGTGGGGATGATATTGCCCAACCTGTGCCCGAGAAAGATGATTTTAGTAGCTATTGAGAAGATGGATTTGAAGCATGGAGGCCAAGTGGGAAGTTCTAATCCACTCAGTACAGAAGATGTACCTAAATGGTGGACTTTGGAGTGGAGTGAAGGGAGCAGTAGGCACTAACCCAGAACTGTCTGCTTATAATCAATAAAGGCCAAAGAAAAGCTACTATTTATTTCAAGGTGGGCATTGAGATCTCTGCAGCATTGAACTCAAAGTGCTTAGACTTAGGGAATATTGTGTTCCCTCTGGCCCTGGCTCTTGCTGCTCTGGAGACCATCCCTTCAAACATTTGGATGGTATCCATGAGCTGGCCAGATGGTGCTCTCAAAATCATGTAAATTGCACTTTCAAGATTAATACTCAAGCAATACATCTGATCTCAAGGTTACAGATGGTGGAAGATAATTTCAGAAGTGCATGGTCATTTCTTGAAGCTTAAAAAGAAATGGCAATTCTTCCAGATGGTTACAAGCTTGTTCTAAGAAGTTCAAGCCCCTAAAACTGTAGGTATAAGGATTGGACTTATGATTTCATTGGAATAGAGACCTCCAAAGTGAGGAAACTCCTCTGCCAGTGTAGGCCAATACCCTTCTCTGCAACTTATAGTCTTAGAGAGTTGCCAGAGCACTGAAAGGTTAGGTGACTTATCCAAAATCCCATAGCCAGTATGTCCATCCCAATTGTGGTTTCACTGCTAATTAGAAGCAGTTAATTGGTGTAGTGGCTACAGCACGGGACCTGGAGTCAGGAAGCCCTGAGTTTAAATCCAGCCTTAAAACTTACCAACTGTGTGATCCTGGGAAAGTCACTTAACCATTGACTGCCTCAGTTTCCTTTATTATAATATGGGAATAATAATAATAACATCTACCTCACAAGATTGTTGTGAGGATCAGAAAAGATACTATTATTTTTATAAAGTGTTTGACACAGAGTAGGCAGTGTATACATTCTTATTCCCTTCCCTTAGTGCAATGGATGACTCAGAAAGTATTTCAAGCAGAACTGGAACTCAAGTCTTCCTGGCTATGAAGATGGTTTTCTATCTATTACAGCACACTGGTTCTTGTTACCATGTTGCTTAAGTACTCTCTATGAGTACAGAGGAGAATCATTATGATGAGCATAAGAATATTAATAACAACAATAACACAACCAACAGTAACAAGACCCATTTCCATAATACCATAAGTTTGGCAAAGTGCTCCCAACAGTCCTATGACGTAAGTGATCCTAGAACTAGGAATCCTATTTTAAAGATGAGGAAATGGAGGCTCTAAAAGTTCAATTATCCACAGTTACATAGCTAGAGAGTGTTGAAAGTAAAAGAACAACCCAGGAATTCTGGCTTTTTAGTCCAATTCTCTATCTACTAAGTCATACTACTTGTAAAGAAAAACAAATAACTGTGCACAATAATGATAATGATAATTTTACTAAGAGTAATAATGATATTTATTTATGGTAATAATATTAGTGATATTATTTATCCTAATAGTAATAGCTACTTTGGGAGAATCATAATGCCGTGGTCACACTTGTTGCAATGATAGTTTTAAAGGAAGCATTCTAAGATCCAATCCCTTCTTGGGTATCATTGAGTAGAAAAGGGGTAGGAATATGCCAGTAACCATGCCAGCCAAGAGCAGGAGCTGTGGATGATTAACCTCCAGAAGAGAAGTCCTAGATGTGACATAATATCTGTTTTCAAGTACTTGAAGGATCATCATGTGAAAGAAAGATTGGGGATCTGCTTAGCCCCAGACAACAGAACCAGGAGCAGTGAATCGAAGGATGCAGGGAATCAGGTTATGGTTCAACATAAGGAAAACACCAACAAACTTCCTAACAAAGATTTTCTAAAATGGAATGGTCTGCTTGGGGTTGGGGAGTTAGGAGGGAAAATTGCTTTCCCTTCATAGAGGTCTTCCATATTGGATATACCCTTATGCATGTGATGACGGAGGGTCCTGAACAGAAATAAATGGTTTTGGGGTCCCTTCTAAGGCTGTAATTCTGAGGTTCACTGAGTCTGTGGCATGATGAGAACAGCTTCCAATCCCACCCCTGACACCAGTTGAATGACTATGCTCAAATCATTTAATCCTTCTGAAAACGTGGTTGCCTTATTTGTAAACTGGGACTCTCTCAAAGAGTTGCGATAGGGTAGTTCTTAGACTGTGAGTTCCTCAAGAATGAGAAATGTTTTGGGGTTTTTTTTTTTGCCAGTTTTATATCATCCATGCTTAGCATAAAGTCTGGCCATTGTAGTGCTTAATAAATACTTATGAACTGATTGACTGATGGGCTCAAGTGAGATAATGTAGGCAAAGTGCTTTGTAAATGTTGTTGTTCAGTCATTTCAGTCATGAATACAAATACAAACAGAAAGATGGTCCCTGCCCTCAAGGAGTTTACATTCTAATGGGGGAAAGACAACAGAGAAAAGAGATATGAAAAACAAGATTGGATGCAAGGAGAAGAAAGGAGCCTTCATCTGGGGGGATAAAGGAAAAGAATTCTGCAGCGTGAGGAATAAAGTGTAGAGAGGAAGGAAAGAATACATAAATAAAAATACAGAATAAACCAATAAAAGAAAATAAGTAACTTGGATGGCATAGGCACTTTCTGTAAAATAGAGATGTCTGGATGAATTGATCAATCAAAGAAAGAGGCTGCAGAGGCCGATTGATGATGCAATAGGGAGTAGCAGAGAAAAATGTTTGCAGAGCCAGGAGTGGGGCCCAGGCATTGGGTAAGGTTTATGCCAAGGCACCAAGATGAGAAATGGAATTCTGCAAATGAGGAACAGATAGAAGGCCAGTCAGACTAGATAGTAGAATGAGAGAAGAAGAAGAACATCCAATAAAGTTGGAAAGTTAGGTTGGGGCTGGGTTGTGTAGACATTTAACAGCTAAGAAGTAGAGTTTATATTTGATGTTGGAGGCAATAGGTTGAATAGGGGAGTCTCAAGGTCAGATCAGCATTGGCACTTTGGCAGCATTCCAGAGGATGGACTGGAGTAGGGAGAAACTTGGGGCAGGAAGACCAGTTAGGAGGATGCTGCAGTAATCTAGGTGAGAGGTGATGAGGATCTGAAGCATGGTGGTGCTTATGTGAGTGGAGGGAAGGACAAGGATATAAGAGATGTTGTGCTTAATAACAGAGGCCTCTATCAAACAGGGCAGCTGTAAGAACCAAATAAACTGAAATATGAGTAATGCCTCCTCCCCCCCCACAGGTTCAGTGGCTTTCATTGTGCCCTGCACCTATGAGAAGGAGGCACACCTCCAAACTGGCCAAGGGCATTCTGAGCTACAATGCCACCTACCTGCTGGAGTGCAGAAAGGACTTCTTCACTTTGGAGAGGGACTCCACAAAAGTCTGTAGAGAAAAGCCAGCTCCTACCTTTGAATGGTGGCCAAGAGATTCCCCTGGAGCTGCAGACATGTCGGTACAAAGCCCCAATTTGTCCCTGGACTCTCTAAGCAGACTCCTCTTGGTGATGTTCTTCTCTCTTTCCTTGACTGAGCTGATAGCTTATTTCACTCCGAGTCAAAAAACTTCTTTACACTGCTGTATTTCTTGAGCCATTCTGATCTGTATAACTCCCTCAACTACCACTTATTGTTTACTTTAACAAAGAGATCTCCTAGCTATTCTTGATGTATAACCAGAGTTTGGCGGGAAGTAGCTAAGCTGCTGAGGGTTAACTAAGTATGACCCTCTTCTTGAAAGCAATCAAGTAAAGTAACATTGATTCAGGGTCCCAAAGTTTTATGCCTCAGACCCCCAGTATTTAAAGTGTGAATGATCTGTCTGTCTGTCTGTCTATCTAACTATCCATCTATCATCTATCTATCCCTCTGTATCAGATGGATATAGATGGATATATACACATATGGAGTAGAATTATAGAACTGAAATATATGTAAATATATATACACATATAATTAGAATTACACAATATATACATATATATGTATATATACTTTATTTATATGTGTTTATATGTATGTGTCTATATGTATACACATATGTATATGTATATGTTTGTGTGTATATATACAGAGAGAGATATAGATCTATCTATCTACCTATCTGTCTATCTATGACTTCCTATCTCTAGGAGATAGTTGAGGGAAGGAGCAAATCCCCAACTATGTCCTTTTTTCTGCTCCTCACAAAGATAAACATCTCAGTTTCCCTTGGAGAGGGAGGGTGGGTGGGCCTGAATCTACACACAAGGTGAGCCATCTTTATATTGGACTACAACCTATACAGATAGATGTCCCAAAAGTTTTATTGCAATCTAAGTTCACAATTAACCTTCCTTGGTGGAAAAAGAAGTCTGGAGAGTTAGGAGAGGAACCCAGGCATCAGGTAAGATCAGTATGAAGTTTGGTCATTTTATGAGTTTAGGTTGGTTTTAGAAGCAGATACTACCATGTCACTCTACCAACTCCAAGGACTTCCTATTACCTCTATGATAAAAAGGTAAACTTTGTTTAGCTTGTAGCTATATATCCTGCATAAGAAAATTTCTTGGCAAGCTTTAACATTCCCATTTTAAGAAGGGGCCCAGGCCAGCCACGTTCACTATTTCCTTGCTCTCTGGACCCTGCTCCTGACTTTCCAAACATCTTTTTTCACCATGCCTTCCTGCAGGTACACACACCCACACACCCACATTTCAGTTTCCTGCAGTATGGTACCTTCTCCCATTCAAATGTAAATTCCTTGAGAGAAGGCTTGCCTTTCTTTCTGTATTTCTATTCCCAAGGTTTAGCACAATGACTGGCACATAGTAATAATTATAAATACTTGTTGATTTATGTAATACCAGCTACTATTATCTTTCCTTCCTGTTCCTTAACTAAGCACTAAACAGTGACTCAACCTCCTCTTGGAAGCCCAGGGGATTGTAAAATTCTAGACTATGATTCAATAAGTTAGTTCTAGGAAAGTCCATTACTAAAACAGAAGTGAAGAGGGATCTTAAGGCATTTGATTCCCCATCAAGGTGGCAAATTACGAGGGGAGAAAAGTGAAATCGTAGACTAGCCAAATCATCGCTAAGCTAGGCAGAATGACTTTGCTTGGTTATTTCCCCCACTATTCCCAAGAGAACAGCCACTGTCCCCTTTATTTTGTGTCACATAGAGCTGGAGTCCTCCTACAGGGATTCCAAACACAGAAATAGCTGCCTAACTGTAGCCCCAAATCACAGCTGCCTGACAAGGCAGCGATAGGAACAGTGTCCAGAGAGCCCAGTGCTGCTGAGTCAGCGAGGAATAAATACTTTCTTGATAGCTCTTCAGCTTTGAGTAGCAGAATGGAGTTGGGGGGGGGGGGCGGTAAGAAAGCTTCAGCATCAGGAAACGAGAGGGAATTGATTTAATGTTATTATTTGTATACTTCTGCAAGAACTTAAGGGCCAAACTTCCTAGCTGAAGGCCTTGTAATCCATACATCCTCCAATTTGACATTGAATGGCATTGCCAAGAACCAACTGGCACCAGTGGCCATTATCTACAAAACCCCGATGAAACGTTTGTCTTAAAGAATGTTATTCTGTTCAGTGGGGCCATCATTTTATAACAGGTAGTTAGCAGTGACAGGTGAGCCATAATCTTTCTACCAGCCATCATGAATCAAAGAGCAGGTAGGAAAGCCATCTAACAATATATTTGTTGCCATCTTGTAGCTCATAAAATACAGTGCCCTTAGTTGGAGAATGGTAGATGGATAGTGCAAAATACCATTTAGATCATCCTTTAACCTCAGAGTTTAACTGAAATGAAAGCTTTCTTAATCTGCCAACCCAATAAAGATTTTTTTTCCTCAGGTTTCTCCTCCACATCACCATCCGAATTTATGCCCAAGCTACAGACTGTCTATTGACATGACTGCCCATTCTACAAGATGGAAAGTAGCTGTCACAGACAGCCTCTTAGCCAAGGATGAAACCTACCATTTTTTAAAATGAGAAAAAGAAAATAAAAAGAAGAAACAGGCTCATTTCCTGCTGTGAGAGGCGGCATGTTTGTAATGGATACCACAGTTGCCTTGGTTGGTGCAAATCTCACTTTCATCACTTACTAAATATGTGAACATGGGTAAGTTATCCAACTTTCCTGACCTTCCATTTTTTTCATCTGCAAAATGTAAATTATAATACTTGTAGTTACTATATCAAAGGGTTTTGCAAGCCTCAAATGAGATAATGAATGTAACCTAAAAGGACTGTGGCAATTCCAGTTATGTTGATGATATTGATCATAACGATAGGGATGGTGATGGTCATAGCCCCCATGATCCTCATGGTAATGGTCATGGTGATGGTAATATGGTCAAGGGAACCTATCAGAAAGAATGTTTCTGTGAATTCATTTTGAATTACGTACTTGAAATAAATTTGATCAATGTTTCAAATTTCATGAACACAGAAGACTTACTCATTTCAAATTATCTGTTGGCAAACATTTTGCTTCAAGGATGACTACGAATCAAATGAAAAAATGTGTATTGAATCCCTGTGCAAATATAACAAAATTGGCCACGTATGCCAAACTACAAGCAATATATTTATGGTCTCAAAGACCAACTCATCAACTTTCTGATATTTCCATTGAATTTTAATGAAAGGCAGACAGCTACAAGAGAAACAAATATTCTGATGCCCCTGAACTAAGAATGACTGATACTTATGTAACTCTTTAAAGGAGATAAAGTGCTTTACATACGTTATCTTAGCTGATCCTCATAGCAATCATGTGAATAAAGTGCTACATTATAGTATATCATTTTATAAATTTTACAAATGAGGAAACTGATAGTAGTTTTTGCTCAAATTCTGTCACTAACCAGCTGCATGACACTGAGGTAGGATCAATTTTCATCTGCAGTTTATTTTTTTTAGGCAATTGGGGTTAAGTGACTTGCCCAGGGTCACACAGCTAGTAAGTTTCAAGTGTTTGGTCTGAGGCCAGATTTGAACTCAGATCCTCCTGACTTCAGGGCCAGTGTTCTATCCACTGTGCCACCTAGCTGCCCCTCATCTGTAGTTTAAATGATAATTTTGCCCTTTTGAAGGTGGAGAAAGAGACAAGAGGAACTGCTACCTTTCATCAATTCTAGTCCACAGCTGGAAACTGGTTCCTGAAATACAAGTGATAGGAACCTTAGCGGGAAGTGACCACTGTCTCATAACATTCACAAGAGCAAAAGTGATGGCAGTTCTCCAGTACCCAATAAACACCATAGCTTCAGGGAGCGATGTAAAGGGTTTCATAGAAAGAACAGGTAAAAGACAAGTCCATGGTCTAGTATTTATCATGTCAGGTCAACACAAGGGGGATGGGAAGCTCTCAAGAATGAAATTCTGAAGAAAAAAAGGTTATTTTGATGAAGAGAAAAAGAAAAGAGCTGCCTAAATAAACTGACGTGACTGCACAGGGAGTTCTTCAGTCAGCTCATATTTTAAGAAGGCATGCCTAGAAGATGGAAACAAAGATGAGTAACTAAAGATGAATACAAAATGGTAGCATGGTCCTATGAGAATTATAACAATACGGATGGCAAAAGTTTAGAGTCAGCTAAGGGTGGCAATGAGTGCTAAGAACTAGAAGAAAGTTGCTTTCTTTTGTTTTAGTTATTTTTCTCCTTTTAACTATGTTGGGGACAAGTTAAAGATCAGAATTGACAAAACACCACTGCCTATGTGGAATGGTATGATTGTTGTAGATGACAGTGTGAAGGCTGAACCCCTCCACTCCACTGTTATTGAGATTCTATTTCATCTTTCCAGGGAAATGATTTTTGAATTGGGAAAGCTCTCTCTCTCTCTCTCTCTCTCTCTCTCAGAGATAGATATAGAGACATAGATATAGATAGCTCTGTCTATCTATAGTATATCTATAGCTATACTATGTGTATCATATGTATGTATTATGTCAGAAAAAAGAAAAGCTAAGTGAAGACATGATTAGACAAAAGCCATTGTTTGATAACATGACCACAGTGCAGCAATATTGCTATTTCCTGAATAACCAACCCTCTATTTGAAGAGGAATAACCAAAAGTTGGAGTGAGTTATCTATTGGAAATCCTATGAATATAATGCTAAATATGCATAAAATAGGATTATGTATAATCTTAACCCTAATAATTATATATGTGATCCTATTGCATAGAATATGCATCTGTAACATATAATCCTATAATCAAAAGTTACATTTTTCTCTACATATGTATACTATATTATTATTATTATTATTGTTGTTGTTGTTGTTGTTGTTGTTGTTGTTAAAATGGGATAGCCAGATTTTTCTTCCATTTTGTCTCATGGGCACAGATCTGGAATTTGCCACACTACTACATGGTTTTTAGTGGCTGACTATAGGCTGGTCCCTTAGCCTCTCAGGCCTCTGTTTCTTCATCAGCAAATGAGAAGGTCAGTCTAAGTAAACTAAGATCTTTTTCATCTCTAATATTTTGTGATTGGCAGGCCCTCAGGGAGGAGATATGTAAATACCATCCTATGCATTTTCATGTCTTATCAGCCCACAACTCAACTAATCAATTGTGGCCCAGTCCTCCAAAATACACCAGGGAGTAGAGAGCAGCCTCACACATCTATTTCATAATGTAAAACCTCTCATTAAGAAAGAACGATGGCAGGCCAGTTGGATATCTTATAGTAACACACCAGGAAAATCACAGTGCAAATACACATATTTGGCTGTCAGGATGCAATTCCCTTAGTCCTCCCATTTACTAAACTGCTGCTCATTTGGAAGTCATTAAGTTGACATTATATGCCAGTAGATAATTAGTGCATGTGGTAAATACCTCAGGTTCCTCATCATCCATTGGCAGCAGGGTGATGTCAAAGACAAATCATGGAATCACAGGTTTGGAAGAGACCACAGAGACTATCCAGTGCAACTAGGTAGCCCTGTTTGTGAGAAAAAGAAAACTCAGTGCAACTAGAGTGGGCCCAGGCTTAGCTTGCCAGTTAGCATCACATGGGGTATTCTCTGTTGAGTACAGTCATGTTGATGAGGGGAAGTGAGATAAATAAGGAAACATTCATAATGGGAAATAGAATGTTAGGGTTGAGTAGGATTTCAGAACACCATCTACAGCATATCGAACCCTCTCATTTTATAGATGAGGAAACTGAGGCCAACAGTAGCAAATTTGTCGGAAATAAAGACCAAGTAAAAGCAGAGAAATCAGAATTATTCTGCTTGGTCCTAGAAAGCACAAATAAGAATAATGTGTAGGAGCTAAATGAAGGCAGATTTAGGCTCCAGGAAAACCTTCTAACAATTAGAACTATCTCAAAATAGAATAGACTGGCTCTGGAAAGACTGAGCTGCTCTGTAGTAGAAGTCTTCAAGTGATGATGATGATGATGATGATGATGTTGACAACGATGACAATAGCTAGTGTTGATATAGCACTTTAAATTTTTAAACTACTTTGTGAATATTATCTCATTTGATTTACACAACAATCCTTGGAGGTAAATGCTATTCTCTTCTCATTTTACAAGTGACAAAAATGAGTTTGAGGGAAATGAAATGACTTACCCAGGGTCACAGCTAGTGAATACCTGAGGCCAGATTTGAACTTAAATCTTCCTTGCTTCGGGTTCAACACCTTGTTCATTATACCACCTAGCTGCCTCTAAAGACTGAATAGTCACATCCTGTGAATGGTATAAAGGGGATTCCTCATTAAGAGGAGAGAAAGGGTAGATTGCTCTGAGATCTCTTCCAACTTTGAGATTCTTTGGAAAGACTCGCTCAAGGTGATGTAGCTAATAAGTAGTAAAGCCAAGGCTCAAAAAACTCCAAATGCAGTGTCCTTTCCACTATGGCATGTTGATAATTTCTGTATGAGGCAGTGTGCTGTGGCAAATAGAAGACATACCCATAAATGGGCAGATTGTAAAGTTCATATCATAATGCCTGGCATATAGTAAGCACTTAATGAATGCTTGTTGACTATAAAGGATAAAAATAGTCAATAGTGAAGGAGTGTGGGAAGTCAAACTAATACACTATTGGTGGAATTGTAAATTGGTCCAACCATTCTGAACAGTACTTTGCTAATATGGGAAAAAGCTGCTAAACACTTTCTAACATTTGATCCAGTGATTCCACTACTCGTCTACATATTTATATATTTTATTTGTATTTATATTCCTAGATTAGTTACAGAAAGAAAGGTACCACATACATATTCACAGGTTCACTAGCTTTAGTAGAAAAACAAACACAAACAAAAAATCAGAAATGTTATGTGCCAATTGAATGGGCTGTGGTTGAACCAATTGTGAATTTGAACGAAGTAGGCTACTTAACTGCAACATGCTGCATGAAGAATTTGGAAAACAAGGTATAAATGTATAAAGTATTGCAAAGCTACAAAAGCAGAGTGCAAAGGCTAACATACACACTTCTGTCAATAATGTAAAGTAAGAGAGTGGAAAAAGAAAATAGAATTTGAACCCAATAGGAGCACCAAAGTTGGTTCCAAATAACTGATTTCCTTCTTTTCAGTTTCTGCTATTTAGTAGTAAGCACTTAAAATATACTTGTTAATAGAGTGATTGGTTGATTGATTCTGTGCTAAGAAGCAGCTCTGTATAATCCTAAGTCACCACTGATATTGTGGCCGGAGAACCTAGAAACAAGGTGCAGCACCTTCCATGGTTATCTGATGGCCAAGTTGCTAATTCACTAGCTTTTGATTCGCTAGACTAAGAACCAAGTTCATCCCTGTGACATCCTTGGCTGGGGAAGCAGAAATGTTGAAAGGCAGGTTGCTTTGGGTCACAGATATTGGGAATATTTGCTATTTATTATTTTCCCTGGTCTGTATTTTATTTCCTGTTAAATTTCCTTAATTTTTTTTATTTTAAGTAAGCTTCATTTCCCCCCCTACTATATGGAGTCTAAGGTAGCAGATTCATACTGACTGGTTTGGGGAAAGAGATTCAAAATGGTAAAAAAAAAAAAGAGTACAAAACAAAAATGCTAAAGATGAAGAACACCCCCTCACCTATGTCTTTTAGTCTCTCTAGCTTCCTTTAAAGCTTAGCCCAAATGCCACCTTGTACATAAAGACTTTCCTGCTCCCCTAAGCTGCTAGTGACTCCCCTACCAAAAGAAAAAGTTACCCTGTGTTTACTTTATATATAGGTTGAATATTCTTTGTAATGCAAGCACCTAATCCAGTACCTGGCACATATTTCACATTTAATAAATGCTTATTCATTGATTCACTAAGAGCTTCAAAGTAACTAGGGGGCATTACATGCCCAAGCAAAGTGTCTCTGGAAATATACCAGTTCCAGTCACTTCCTGTATCAAAAATACATCTATAACTATGCAGACATATCTGGGGCCCTTTCGATCTGTTTTTTACTTCCTTTGACTTACCCAATAGTGGATTCAATGGGTCAACAGGCTTGAAAAGTTTGGTGACCTTTAGCTCGGAATTCCAAATTGGTATTCAGAATGATTAAGCTAGTTCCTAATTCCACTAATCATTCAAATGCTCAAAAAGCCTATATTCAGTGCCAATGGTGTAAGAATACTAGTGACTTTCCACCATTCCTCCAGCATTGGTTGCTGCCATCTTTGGTCATATCTGCCAATTTGCTATGTGTGAGGTGAAATCTCAGAGTTCTTTCAATCTGTATTTTCTCTAATAATTATTTGGAACACATTTCATATGCTTATTTATAGGTTGCAATTCTGTTTGGTGGATGAGTGCCTTTCTCCTGAAAATAAGGGTGCTTTGCAAACCAGTAGCTGTACCCACCAACAATCATCTGAGAAGAAGAGAACTAAATTTCTAAATTGCAATTTAATTACCTTAAATTTTGAAACAGACTCCAGTCATTCAGTCTAGTCATTCAGTCAACTAACATTTAAGAGCTTACCATGTGCCAGGGAAAGTGCTAAGCAATGGGAAATAGAAAGAAAAGGAAAAACTCTGTCTCTGCCCTCCAGGAGCTCACATTCTAATGGACAATCAGAGTATTTGCCTATCTTATGCAGCCTGCTTTCATTTCAGGCCTTCTGAATTGTTTTTCTGGGCTTGAACTGCACTGGGAAGACAGTTATGTTGTAGAGGCTTCAGTCCTATGAACTTGTAAATACTATACCTACCAAAGTAGGTTGGGGGAATCAAAACAACTCTAGGAACAGGTGCTAAAAAGCCTACTAGAACAGGTGCTTTTCATTCACAGGATGCTGGTGGTCAAGTGAAATGAAGGCAACTATGAAAGTCATACACCAGGCAGATTGATTCTTTTGCTAATGATAGAAGCCAAACCCTAACTGTAAGATGACTAAAATATCAGAAAATCAAGAAATTTCTGTGCTTCGAGTTGCCAAATAAAAAGGAACCAAGGAATATATTCTGTCAAAAATTGAGGAGATGTAAGTACTGACTGCACTGAGTTACTCATTTCCCTGACATCTGCAACCTACCTGTACCATTACAAGAAACGGTCTTTGAAAAAGTACATGATTTGACAATTAAGAGGAGGAAAATGTTGAAATAACGGAAAAAGAAAAGATGAGTAGCAATGCTTTTTATAGCAGCGTCCAATAGGTTTTTTATGGTCAAAGTCTGACAAGGAGAAAGGGGTCTATACCCTAATTTGCCAACCTGACATCCTTGATGTTATTAAATTTTCATTTTGTTGAATAATCACATGTTCAACTTTGTCTCCTCAAAGTTGTGCAAATAAAATGTAGCTAGGTCCCAATTAGTACAAATAATGAATACCTAGAAGTGGTCACTTTACTTGAACTCATATAATATATTTCCACTGGGTTGGAACCAATGACCACATTTTACAAAGTTCTAACTTTGAATAATATGAATTTGAATACATTAGATGACTTCAGGGGATTCATTACTTATACTAATCAAGACCAAGCTGTACTACTAAAGATTTTTCCTGTTTTATCTCTTCCCCTTTCCTCCTTCCCCAAGAGAAAAATAATCTCTGGCATTTTTTTATAACCAAGCAAGAATAGTAATTGATCAGGAGACAGTGTAGAAATTTGATTTCAAGTTAATAGTAATGTAAAATTATAAAGAATATAAAAAAGAAAAAGAAAACTGTCTCTATCCTTTGATCACTTATCTATTGCAGAATCACTCTTGGTCTTGCACATTTCTGTTAATTCTTTTCTTATTTCTTCAATATAAAATTTTTATCAGTGATAAGTGAAGCTAATATTTTCTCTATTTGAGAGTTTCTCTTCTGATTCTATCAACACTGATCTTGTTTTTTTAAAGCTTTTAAATTTTACCTAATCAGAGTTGTGTATTTTGTCTTTTATTATTACTTCTCTTCCTTGTTTAGTTAAGAGTTCTTTCCCTACCCATAGTTGTAAAAGAAATGACCTTTTCTCATCTAATGTTTAAATTAGATTACCAATTGCACTTTGACCTAAAAATAATTTATAAAATAGAAGTGGAGTAAAATATTTCAGAAAAATGCATAGACATAAAGTAAGATGTTTGGCTCATGTATGATTAGCTGATGGGCAGCTCATGCATTCCAATGGTATGCTAAGAGAACAAAGGACGCCCCTAGTATAATTGCCCTTTGTGGTAAATTTATGGGAGAATATAGACAAGGATCACAAAAATTGGCAGGGATGTGTGGATTATGATTTGCATCGTTTGAGGTAGCATCAACATTGATGGAATCCCAGATCCATTTGAATATATGTGTATTTGAGTGATATTTCACATTTAGTTTGAATATTCATTTGATCTGATTGAGAAATATGGTGTAAGATGCTGGTCTAAACCTAGTGCCTTACAATGGTTTTCCACTTTTTCAATCAGTTTTTGTTACCTACAGAGCCTTAGCTCCTATAATTTATACTCTTAGGTTTATCAGTCATCTGATCATGTGATTGATTCCTTTTGATTCTTTGGATTGAGAAAAACAAAGCAATATGACATATAAGACATTGAAACTGAAGATAAGTAGAGAGATAATAAGACAGAACCAGCTAAACTTGGTTAGTTCTAGGCAATCAGTGGTAGTTTGAATAAACTCTTTCCTAAGAAATGAACCAAAAACAAAACTAGAAGAGGTAACTGCTGAGCCAATGTCAACAATTTTTGAAAGATCATAGATAATACAGAGGCTCCACAGAACTGGAAAAGGGTAAATGCTGCTCATATTGACCAAAAATTAAGACAATGTAGTTGGCAAGGCTTAGGCTAATAAGCTTGCCAAATTCTCATAAGCATTATTAAAAGGATAGAAAAGAAAGCAGTGATCACAGACAAAAAAACTTCTTTTTTTTCAAGAGTAGATCAAATCTGATTAACCACCTACAATGGCAGCATACCTAGACTTATAGAAATGGAATATGTTGTAGATAGAGTCTACTAAATTTTAGGAAATCATTTGGCAAACTCCCTTGCATTATTCTTATGGGCATGGCAGAGCAGAATAGAGTAGAACTAAATGATGACATAGGTAGGTGAATTTAGAACTGACTTACAAGGAAAGACTCAAAGAATAGGGATGAATGTATCAACTCTAAGAGATTTCCAGTACAGGTAGTCCAACTACCTTTTTTCTGTACTGTGCTATTTAATCTTGTAAGAAATAACGTAAATTAAGGTGTTGATGACATTTTCCTCACATTTTCAGACGACACAAAGCTGGGAATGATGTCTCAGAGGCCACAGATCATGGGCAAGATCCAAGATCTCAATAGGCTAGAATGATGGACTGAATCAAATCAGGTTCAATTTATTAGTGATATGCCTAAAGTTAATACTCAGTGGTAAAGATACAACCTGCTTTGGGATGTTACTCACAAGTCTTTGCTCGTTCCTTTGGAATTTCTCTTCAAAGATATGCTCAATATGAATATTGATTATTCTCATAAAATATATAGATTGGAAAGTAGTCATATGGGTCATTATTTATCAATGTTCTTTTGGTTACTTTTGTTTTATTGTTTTATCAAATCAAATGAGATGATATTTCTAAAGTGCTTAGCATGGTTCCTGGCACACAGTAGGTGCTATATAAATGTTGGCAATGATGATGATGATGATATAGTAAGAACCAAGGACTATTTTCATTAACTAATAAGAAGAACCATTTCTGCCATGCCTTTTTTTATCTTCACTTCAGATATCTTGATAATTGATCTCTTAACGGACACAAAATCCATATTGTCTCCTATCCAGGCTCATTCTTTGTTTAGTCCAACTGTTTCTTCCATCTTTCTTTTCTTCAAAGCCACTTCTACTTTTTTCTATAAATGCACTGAGGAGTTTGATTTTGGAGTCCAAATGTGGCAATTCCATTGTCTTTAGTATTAGAAAGGAATGTCTTATATACTACTGTTTGTCCTCTTTTTATCTCACAGGGTTGACACAAAGGTCGAAGAGGATAATGAAACGAATAGTGTTTCATTAAGTTCTGTAAAATTATCATTGCCATTACTGTTATTATTACCATGGCATCATTAATAAAGAGCCCCTAGAACCCTTTGCACTGGTCCACAGAATGGGAAAAGAACCAAAATAGGAACAGCCATTTTATATCACTGAACCAACATAACCCAACTGACACATTTATATAACATCTTTTAATTTTTTTTCCAATTTCCTTGATTGTGACTGAGTCTAGGTTTGTTCTGGAAAGAAATGGACCAGATACTGATTTAAATATGACAGACAGGTGCTTCCAGTGTTTGTCTTCTTGTATCCACAATTAGCATCCCAAGGCAATCTGTGGCAAATCTGAGGGTCCAGCTTTTGGCTAAATTCAGTGATTTTTCTTGGCATAGGATACAGCCTTCAAATCTTAGTCTCTATGATGAAAGAAACAATACAAACAATCCAAGAATCATACACATTAGAATGAGAAGGAAACTTAAAATAGAGAATGCAAGAGCTCAAAGGAACCTTAGAATGTAGAATTTTGAATATAAAGCTTAGGATGCTAGATCCCAAAGGCACTTTGGAACAGAAGACGTCAGAGCTGGGAGGTATCTTATATACCACAAGGAATGTCAGAGCTGTCAGGGACCTTAGAATATAAAGTTTCAGAGGTGGGAGGGACCTCAGAACAGAGAATGTCAGGGCTAGGAGAAATCTGAGGATACATAATATTAAAACATAGAACCCCACGGCTACAAGGGCCCATAAAATTTACAATGTTAGAATGGGAAAGGACCTTAGAGATCATGAGGTGCACAGCTAGTTAGTAACAAGGAAATGAAAGACAACAAGCACTCAAAACATATGCTATAGGCCCGGCTCTGTGCTAAGAGCTGAGCATACCAATATAAACAAAAGGAGAGATAGTCCTTGCCTTCCAGGAGTCTATATTCTCATGGGGAAAGGCAATATTCAAAAAGGAACTGAAAAGAGGATGGGGGGAAATACGAAGAGCACTGTGTCAAAGTTCAAGAATAAAATAGAAGAGGAATGAATCTAGTCATCTGGGCCTCTCCCCGAAATGGCAGCCCTGGGGGAACTCCCCAAGAGGCAAGGGGGGCTAGCATAGAACAGATATGTTCCAGGGTATGGAGACTTTGGGAGGCTGCAGGGTGAATTGAGGCATGTTGAAAATTAAAAACAGAGCCAGGAAGGGAGATGCAGATGGTGACTAGAACCAAGGTTCTCTGATTCCAAACTCAGTTCTCATATATGCCTTTGAGAGAGTTTGCCAACATGTTTTCATTTCCCACTTTTATTTTTGCTTATAAAATCTGCTGGTTTCAATTTAAAGTTTTTAATTAAAAACATTAAAAAATAAGAAAATACATAAAAGGTCATCTTTACCCTCAAGCAGTTCATAGATGTTTGAGAAACAATATTCCCATTTTTCAGATGAGGACAGGAAGGAAAGAAAGACACGTGATTCCTTCAGAATTATCCAATCATTTCAGCTGTAAAAGTCTAGGAAAGAAAAAAAAAAGAATCCTGATTTGGTGGATAATTCCTTCTGTAAACCATATTATAACTTAAAAGCCTTTTAGAATTCTTAGATTTATTCAAGGGCAGTTAGATGATGCAATGGATAGAATGTTGGGTCTGGAGTCAAAAGACCCCTCTTTCTGAGTTCAAATCTGTCCTCAGATACTAACTGTGTAACTCTGGGCAAGTCACTTAACCCTGTTTGCCTCAGTTTCCTCATCTGTCATATGAGTGGGAGAAGGAAATGGCAAAGCAATCCAGTATCTTTACCAAGAAAACCTCAAATGGAGTCACAAAGAGTCGATCACAACTAAAAAACTGAACAAATTTGTTCAATGCTCAGTTCCATGGTGGCTTCCTACATTAGGCATTTCTTCATGCCTCCCATTCCTAGGACCTTCCTTTTGAAAGTATCTTGAATTTGTTTTTTTTTTAATCTATACTTATTTGTGATTTTATTGTTTCTCATGATGAGCAAGGAATTCCATTACTCTGTATCTCCAGCACCTAATGTAGGGTCTGACATACGATAGGCACTTAAGAAATACTTGTTGATGGATGGGTCAGATGGGCAGAACATTGGGTTTGGAGTCAGGAAGACCTATCTCTGAGCCCCCTTCTGACACATATGAGCTGGGGGGTCCCTGAGCAGGTTGCTTAACTTCTAAGCACTTTAGGCAACTCTCTGGGCTTTAGTACTAAATGATATCTGGATTGCAATCTGGGTTGGTTAAGGAATCCTAGGGTCTTAGCTATGAAGCTAGAAAAGACCTCAGAAGTTACTTCATCTAAGCTCTTCCTTTTGCAGATGAGGGAATCTCAAACCCAGAGACCCGAAGTGACTTGCTCTGGGTCACATAGGTCATAGCTATTTAAGGCAGGATTCCCACTCCTGTCCAGTCCCATTCAGTGCTTTTCCCACTGCTGCTTCTGTTATGGAGGAGGCCCAGGCGAGCCATGGCTTCCTTACTCCCCAGGCTGCCTCTCTTCCCTCATTTCCCTTCCCAGCTCTCTTTTATGTGTTGTTTCCCCCATTTAAAGATAAGCATCTTGAGGGCAGGGACCATCCTTCTTTCTGCTTGTATTTAAATTCCCTGTGTTTAACAGAGTGCCTAACACACAAAAAGTACTTAATAAATGATTTTTGATTTGACTTGCTTCTCCATACTGGGAATTTCCCACATTCACAAAATCGTAGTCCATCCCCAAGCTCGCATCTATTACTACTCAATCAGACTTTCCAAGGCCATGACATTGCTAAAGTTCCCTCACCTGAGTGTCTGCCTTGTACCATTCACAGCCCCAAAGCTAAATTATAATATAAATAATAGCGAAGTACAATTTTAAAAGGAAGGCAAACTCCAGATGTATACACCTTTGCTTTCACCATTAAATTAGAATTACATGTCTATCAATCATTGGATTGATAGACATATCATCACTTTACAGATGGAGAAACTGAGGTCTGGAGAACATAAGTTACTTTTCCAAAGCCACGTAGCTCATTAAAGGAAAATCTTAGTTTAAAGATTAGTTTGCCTTTCAGGTTGGGGACATCACTCCCTTGGTATCATAACATGTTTGAATATAAAAGGAATTTAAGAGATCCCTGCAGGCCAAACCCAGGTCACCCCCTCTATGGCACATTGACAAGTGGTTGTCCACCACCCCCTCTCAGACTTTGGCCTGACTTACAGCTGAGATAGCCTATGGAGTTTGTCTCCCCCATTAGAATGTGATATGAGTTCCTTGAGGTTAGGGACTGTCTCTACCTTTGTATTTGTATCCCCAGCACTTAGCAGTGTTTTACATACAATAAGGACATAATAAGTGCTTTTTCATTCATTCATTCATTCATTCATTCATTCATTAATTCATTCGTTCAGTGAGTACTTGAATATTTCCAAAAATATAGAGCTCAGTATCTCTGAAGATAGTTATATATATCATTGGACAGTGATAACCATCAGGAAATCATCCATAGTCTCGTACATGTATTGCTAGAAAAGTCCTAAGAGGCCACCTAGTTCATTATCTTAATTTTACAGATGAGAAAACTGAGGCCAGGAGTACACAATAAAACTGGGGCTAGAATTCAATACAAGTCCAAAGATCTTTTGATTTTACCATGCTGCCTCCTTATGTCCAGCTGAAACCTGCCTCCTTGTAACAATAATATAATACGTAGGACAGTGTATGATATATCTTCTACCTATCTGCTGATTCTGTAGTTGGGCTTTCTCTTCTTAATATTACTTGGATTATTCACATACAACACTTAAGCTGTGGACAGATGACATCCTAGTTACACTGCACAGAAGGCAAGCCTTGGTAACACAGCAGTAAATGACTGGGAAGAGAACGTAGAGGTTATTGTGACCAGTTTCCTCAATTATAGAAACCACCATCTTCTTTGGGTGATAAGTGAGCTGCCCAAAGGTAGATTCAAAATCCAGTGCTTTTCACACTCTACTGTGATGTTTCCTGCAGTAGCATATACCCATCAGTAGGGACTATCCTTCCTTCCTCTAGACCAAAGAGAAGATTCTTTGCTAAAATTCACTGTGGGATCTCCTCCTTGGGAAGGGTAGCAATGGTTAACTGGTGGTTGATTCCATGATACTCGTCCAAGATCCCTAACACCGCATTCATCGTGTCACCATCATCTTACTGCTAGTGGACGACTCTATCTTTGGTGTCTTTCTCTGGGAACAGGAAGCCTTCGCCTCCCCTCCATAAATGCATGATGAAAAAGACCATATGCTGTTATATATCAACATAAATTTCCCAAACAAATGTTCATATCTTTGCAGACATGAGGCTTCTGTTTCCCCATTGCCAGCAGTTAGATAATATTTTTGTGCAGGCATACGGTAGGAAGACCTAGTTACCTTCACTCTCTTCTACTTTGGGCTCACTGCCAACTTGTGTTTCCTGCTCTCCCAAACCAACAGGGGCCTGAGCACATGCCGTTTGGACAAGGAGGCACGCACCTTTGAGGCTGCTGACTTGGAGACTCCAAAGGAACTTCTCCTCTATCACAGACATAACAGCTTCTCATAAATATTCCAGCCCTTTACTGCTACACCAGGCTAGGCCAGGGATGGAGGAACTTCTTACATGGCAAACTCAGAGGAAGGCAGCAAGTTCTTTTTTAGCCCAGAGGCTCCTGCTAGGCTTCACCACAGCTCTGACACTTTCTTGACCTTGACCCAATTTAATCACTCAATCACCCAATACAACGAAGTGGCCACTCTTCACAAGCCATTGTACTAAGTGCTGGGAGTAGGAAGAGGATCACAGAATGGGAGCTAGAAAGGACCTTAGAGGGCCTTCTTGGTTTTCATTTTCCTTTAATGTTTCTGTCCCAATGAGTCCAACTCCCTCTTTTACAGAAGAGGAAATAGCCTCAGAGTTTAGTGATTTGTCCAAGGTCACACAGGGATTAAGTAGCAGCTAAAGTTTAATTTCATTTAGGAAGTGTTTATTAAGTCCCTGCTCTGTTAAGTGCTGAGAATACAAAGATAAACATAAAACTGTCCCTGCCCTCAAGGAGCTTACATTCTACTGGGATGAAGTAACACGTGAATAGGTAAGTGGGAAGCTAGGTTTCAGCATCAGTGGACAGAGCTCCAGGCCTGGAATCAGAGGGACCTGAGTTCAATTCCCATCTCAGACATTTACTAGCTGTGTGGCCCTGCACAAGTCACTCAACCCTGTTTGCCTCAGTTTCTCCATCTGTAAAACAAGCCTGAGAAGGAAATGGCAAACCATTCCAGTGTCTTTGCCAAAAAAAAAAAAAACAAAGGAGGTCACAAAGAGTCAGACATAACTGAAAAAACAAAACAACAAGATCAGTGAATGCACAATCTATGCAAAATAAATTTCTGTGGGGCATACGGAGGACACAAATTACCAATGGTATATAAAATTGTAGGCTGTGGCACTTGACTTGAGTGCTGAAGGAAACCAGGGATTTCCAGAGATGGAAGTGAAGGGGGTATGCATTTCCCACATGGAGGATGTCCTATTCAAAAACATGCAGGCAAGAAATGGAGTGTCATTGATGGGGAGTAACAGAGTAGAGCCAAGTTATCAATCAATCCATCGATGAATTCAGGTCCTCTACCTCCACCCCTACTATGTCATACTATTGAATGTCTATGGCATTCAGTGATTTACTGAGTCTTTTCCCATTATCACCCTGTGAGGCAGGTTGTACATGTATTATAACCCCAATACTCCAGATGAGGGAAATTGAGTCTCAGACAGGTGAGGTGATTTACCCAAGATCATGCAACTATTAAGTACCTGAGGCAGTATTTGAGGGAAGGGGGGGAGAGAGACAGACAGAGAGTCAGAGAAAGACTGTAAAAGATAGAGATTTATGTTAAATATTTTAACATCATTACTGAAACACTTTTTGAGCATTTCCCACATATAAGGCATTAGATTAGGTACAGGAGATACAGTACACTTTATCTCTGTCATTAAGGGATTTACAATGACATAAGGGAGACAGAACACATACAAAAACATAAAAAGGCAACCAACTAAGGTCCCATTCAGCTCTAACAATTCTTCCTTGGTGATGTAACAGTTCATCCTCAGAGGCTTCTCTGCCCTTTAATATTCTAGGACATACATCTTCTGAATCCCCGAATCTTAGTTGTAAGGGACCTGGGAAGGCATTGAGTCCTACCTGGACCTGACCAAGAATCCCATCCCCCTCCATATAACATCTGACAAGGGGTCATCGAGGCAGCCATTGCTTTTAAGACCTTTAGGTGGCAGAGTGGGAAAAGTTCTAGACTTGAAGATGGAGAATTGTGAGCTCAACTTCTATCTCAGACGTTTACTAGCTACGTGATCTCAGTCCCTTAATATCCTTAAGCCTCAGGCTTACCATCTGTAAAATGGGAAAGGAGTGGACTCATTGCTGTCTAAGGCCCTTTCCAGTTCTAAATCTCTGAGGAGCCAACACAGAACATTCTTTATCCCTTCTAGTTCAAACATTGTGTGTTCTAGCCTGCCCAGCTCCTAATCCCATGTTGTTAACTGATAAGTAGCCACTGAGTGGACAATTTCATGCACTTCAGAAGAGGAAATGTTCAGCCGGAATCCTATGAAACTAAGGGTGGAGTATCTTGGAGAGGCCTTAAAGTCACATTGTGTTTTATCAAAAATTTAAAAATATGTGTAGTTCAGCAACAACAAACACAATGGGATTTTATGTTCTATAAACCTTCAGTCAAACATGTAATAGCAAAGATGGGGTCTTCAGTAGAATATAATTTAACAAAAAAATTGCCTACTCTCTTCTAATACCTTCATCAGGGATCTCCTACATGCAAATTATTCTAAGTAAGATTTTATGAGAAAAGAATGAGAAAATAGGAATACTACAAAAGTTGGTGGTTACTGATATTTTCTTTATCACTTGACTTTTTAAAAATTAACTTATTTTGATTTATCAACAACCACTTCCATAAACTTCTGAGTTTTAAATTTTCCTCCCCCTCCCTCCCCACCTCCCTCCCCAAGATGGTATGCAATCTGATATAGGCTATATATATACATTCTTATTAAACATATTTTCACATTAGTGATGTTGTAAGTAAGAATTAGAACCAATAGGAGGAACCACAAGAAAAAGGAAACAAAACACAACAGAAGAAAAAAATAGCAAATAGTATGCTTCGATCTGCGTTCAAACTCCATAGTTCTTTCTTTGGATGTGGATAACATTTTCCATCATGAGGCTTCTGAAGATGTCTTAGATCCTTGTATTGCTGAGAAGGGTTAAGTCTATCAATATTAATCGTCGCACAACATGGCTGTTACTGTGTACAATGTTCTCCTGGCTCTGCTCACTTCACTCAGCATCAGACCATACAAGTCTTTCCAGGTTTTTCTGAAATCTGCATGTTCATCATGTATTTATAGCAGAATAGTATTCCATGACATTCATATACCACAACTTGTTCAGCCATTCCCCAATTGATGGGCATCCTCTCAATTTCCATTTCTTTGCCACCACAGAAAGAGCTGCTATAAATATTTTTGTACATGTGGGTCCTTTTCCCATTGGTATGATCTCTTTGGGATATAATCCTAGAAGTGCTATTGCTGGGTCAAGGCCCTTTTTTTTTTAAATTCAGAATATTTATGTCTGTTCAAATTCTGTCTCAGATACTTACCAGCTGGGTGACCCTGAAGCAAGCCACAGCCTCTCTCTGACTCAGTTTCTTCAAGTATAAAATGAGGATAATAATAGCACCTACTTTCTAGGGTTGTTATGAGGATCAAATACAATAACATGTGCAAAGTATTCTGGGAATATTAAGGTGTTTTATGTGCATGTGTGTACATACATATATGTGTGTGTATTTGCTGTGGGCTTG
>NW_020949602.1:7514154-7559758 GCF_900497805.2 Vombatus ursinus
TCTTCCTCTTTTTCTCCTTCTCTTCCTCCTCTGCCTCCTCTTGTTGCTGTTTCCCTTCTCCCTCTTCTTTCCGTCCTTCCTTTTCTTCAGATGTGTTGGTGTTGATTAGACTGCGCTGGGTGAAGGTGAACTGAGAACTAGCTAATTAGCAATCTTTCAAAAAACAACTGTTTATTTCCCAGTGAAACCTGCATATTAGCTTCCTAACTGTTTCTATTTGCGTGATATGTTTCTATAGTCTGTTCTAATCATTCACAATTTTTTTCTCTTAGTATTCCCTTTTCTACGTGGAAATAAACTACCTATTTCATGGCTGATTCATGTTTGGACATTGTGTACCATTTTCATTTTTATTTTCACTCCATTTGGGGGAGAGCCCTTAGACTTCAAGCTTTAGTAATAACAATAATATTCGCTATGTACCAGGATTTGCCAAGTGCTTTGCAAATATTATCCCATGTGATACCCACAACAACCCCAGGGGGGAGGTGCTATTATTGTCCCTATTTTACAGATGAAAAACCTAAGACAAACAGAGGTAAGTGACTTGCCCAGGATCATACAGCTAGGAAGTGTGCTCTGTGTGCTCTGTTCACTAAGGCCCTGTGCTCTGTTCACTAAGCCACCTAACTACATTTAATTTTCATAATTAATTTTCTATCCCATACTAGTATCACTTTAAATAGCAACATCTTTGGAGTAGCTGGAGTGATAATAAAGAGCTTTTGAATGTAAAAATTGGGAGGCCCACTTCTACTCCTGAGAAGCCAATCAAAGCCAGAGCCATTAATTCAGGGCCAATCTCCATGGCTGGTCAAGGACAGAGATTGGCACAGACAGCCAGCCCCTGGGAACAGAACCTCTTTGGATCTATTGAGTTCTCAGTTGGGCAGTGCTTGGCTAATCCACGTGTGATGTTTGAATGCCCCTTCTGAGCACGGAAGGACAAGATGCCCAGGTGTCCCATGAAGTGATATTTCTTGCAGCTTTGGGATTCATGATAAAAAAAGCAATCCCAATAACTCCCTGATCTGTTCCCCCAAAAAGAACCTATCAGCCAACTTCCTCTGTCAAAGGGAGGATGTCAAGATTGATACCGTCCATTTCCCCGAGTATTTTGGCCACTAGTTAGTCACCAGACAACGATCTCACATTTGATTACTGGCAGTTCAATTACTATTTAGCTAAATGAAAGAGCAGTCTAAGAACTTGGTGACTAGTAACATCTCACTGTTTTGCTTCCTATCTTTCTTCCAGCATCACTGCGAGAGCAGAAGCAGCTCCTTGGGATTGGAGATGAATTTACGTATTTTCCTTATTCCATAGATTGCTTTGGCAAACAAACTCTTCCCCAATGCCCACTGCACTGATCATTCTATCCCATCCCATCCCATTTGATTCCACAAGCATGGAGTCAGGAAGATCTGAGTTTAAGTCTGCCCTTGGACACTTAGTAGCTGTGAGACCCTGGGCAAGTCACTTAACCTCTGTTTGCCTTAGTTTCCTCATCTGCAAAATGGGGACAATAATAAAACCTACCTCCCAGGATTGTTGTGAGGATCAAATGAGATAATAATTGTAAAGCTTAGCACAGTGCTTGGCACATTGTGAGCACTATATAAATGTTAGCTATTTATCAGCATCATCATATTGTTCTGCAAGCCTTCAAACACTATATAAATGCTGGCTCTTATTACCTTTTTTTTAATCTTTTTGGTGAGGCAGGGTCACACAGCTAGTAAGTGTCCAGTCCACCATCTAGCTGTCCCTGGCTACTATTACTTGGTCAAGTTACTTACTCTGACTGAGTCTCAGTTTGAAAATAAGGCATTTAGAGTATATGGCTTCTGAGGTCCATTTTGGCTCTAAAGCTTTGGTCCTTTGATTAGACAATAAGCATACAAAGGCATAAAAACAGCAACAACAACATTTTCTGTTCTCCAGAATCATAAATTCTTTTGGGGGAAACCATACTCAGATAAATAAATACAAGGTATGTGCAAAATGAATGCTGAATAATTTTAGGGAGGAGAGCACTAACTCCTGGGAAAATCAGAAAAGGTCTCTTCCGTGTAGGAGGTAACATAAACTGAGCTTTGAAGAGAGATAGGGACTGCAAGAACCAGAGGTGAGGAGGAAGAGAATTCTAGCAATGAAATTACTATTAATCTCTCCACACATAGCCGGTTGGTTCTAGGAAATCCAGCATAGTTTATTCTTGAAACCATACTCAAAGTCATCCTAGCATGGTAGAATCTTCTTTTTGTATATTTTAATTTTTTTAAATTTTTGTTTTTGTGAGGCAATGGGGTTAAGTGACTTGCCCAGGATCACACAGCTAGTGAGTTTTATGTGTCTGAGGCTGGATTTGAACTAGGGTCTTCCTGACTCCAAGACCAGTGATCTATCTACTGCGCCACCCAGCTGCCCCTAGCATGGTAGAATCTTCAAAGGCTTCAGTGTTTCTTGATGGACTGACTACTGGCATAGCCCTTAGGGAGAGAGGTGATTCCATACAATGAAATAAATATTGAATTTGAAATCCTAGAATTTCAGAATTTTGGAATCTGTGGCATATTGGCGAAGTCCCATCATTCTCTGGCCTTAATATGCTAATCTGAAGAATGACAGCATTAGATTAGGTGGCCTCTCAGTCCATTTCAGCTTGAAATCTGTGACCTCATGATCCTATGAACTAGATGCCATGATGAGATTTTGGAGTAAGATTTTTGTGGATCTATCTCTTTCTCTCTGTCTCTCTGTCTCTGTCTCTCTGTCTCTCTCTGTCTCTGTCTCTGTCTCTGTCTCTCTCTAACTGGAAATATTCCCCAAAGTCTACATGCTTGCTAGTCCACATTAATATGTCTCTCTCCCAATATTTTTAGGCAGAATTATCTGTTTATTGATTGAGGTTCAGCCTACTAACCTCATTGGAGTGTGTGAGGTGTTCAAGGAGGGATAGCAGTTCTGACGAGAGGGCTTGCTGAGTCCTTTTTAGGACTGGTCATCCACCTCTGGCGTCCCCCTGATGCTTGCCTCTCACCTGTGGCTCCAAGAAGCTGTAGCATGCACAGTGGCCACACCCTGGTAAAACCATCTCAGCAGATGGGCTAAACCATGTTGAGGGTAACAGATGGGCCTCAAATCCATCGGTGAATTAGGGGATTGTCTACTCCAAACATGTGAAGACTTACCCTGCCAGAATGGGCAGGTGAGACCAATTTGTTCCAATAACCATGAAGGCAGTTGAAGCAAGTACTATGGAAAGCTTAGGGTTTGGTCAGGCATCAAAGACACCAAGGTCATCCACCACATCCTGGGCCATCACCAGTCATCTTTACTTATGTCGTGCCACTGGAAGTCAATGATTCTGGAAGAGAGAGTGAGGCTGATGACTTTGTGCAACTCTGTCTCACTTAAATCCGATTCACCCTTGAGTCAGGACATTGCCTGTGATGTCACTGGTCCTCTTCAAAAACAAAGGACAAACAAACAAAAACAACTACCCTCATTAAACTTTGAATAGAAGATACAAAGTTAGGGGCTGGAAAGTGGAAAAGGAAATCAGTTGCATCCTTGTGTCCCATCTTAAAAAAGTGTTACTCATTGAAGCTTTATGGAAGAATTCCAATACAGGGTTTTGAGGTGGGGAAATGCCTTTAATAAATAAATCAATAAGCAATTATTTAACACTCATTGTGTATTGCCTTTAATAGTACCACCTCAGAGGAAAACCAAAAAGGTGTAGTTGGGAGTGCAGTAGTGTGGACATGATATGGACAGTGGTATGCTGTTTCTAGGATGAGGAAATTGCCAGGTACAGTGGAAAATGCTAGAATTAGCACCAGAGGCCCTAGATCAAAATCTTCCTTGGTCATTGGACTCCACGTGGGACCTTGAGACCATTAGATTAGATGATGATTGAGGTATTTTCATGTTCTAGAGTATTATCTCATGATTTATCTGGGCCTCAGTTTCCTCCTTTTTAAAATAAGAAGGATGTAATACATGGACTCTAATTTTCCTTCCAGGTCTCTATCTATGATCTTATAACCTCTCTTTGCCTCGGTTTCCTAACCTGAAGAAAGAGAAGGATGCACTGGATGACCTCTGAGGTCCCTTCCAGACACAAATCTATGAATGTTCACTCTGTCAGACAGAGAGAAAAAAGCCATGCATAGGAATGTTAAATGAATGGAACAGAGCATAAGGAGAAAATTAGGACTGCTGGTTGAATCACATGAATCATAAGTGGAGAAAAAAAAGAAGGAATAATTAAAAAAAAAAACCTCCCACGACAAAGAAGACAGTCTGCTCAAGCAACAGCAGGAACTTGAGGAAATCTTGAAAGACGACCAGCTGCTTCTCAGACTATTGTCAAAAAGAAAGAAAGAAAGAAAAATGATGGGCAGAGAGTGAATTGACAGGAATCTGTCTGACTCTCGGGCTGGGGTGGGGGGGGGCAGAAAAGGAGAAAGAAGTGACATTTGGAGGATGAAAAAGAAACTAAAGTAAACTATATTGGGAAACAGCCCTGAACAGATGTAGAATCGTGAACAAAGTGCCTATACATGGGCCCATGGTCTGCTGTACAGACTCCCGGGATCGATCCAAGCCAAACTTGGCAGAGGGGACCCTGGGGAGAGCCAAGAGGTTCTGTTCCCAGCTCTGCCACTCACCCAACTCCTGATCTGCAGCCGCCGTCTCCATGGGGGGGGGGATACTAACTTGCCTCCTTGCTATTGTCTACCTTTTTCCTTTCCTTCACAAAGATGGTGTGAGGATTAACAGAAACATCTCTCCGAAGAGAGCGAGGTGCAAGGTACATGCCAGGTAGCACAGGGCTGCATCCTGTCTCTCATCAGCTGACAAAGTACTGGCAAACTGAGTGTAACCTTCTCCCCAGGTCCCTGGAGGTGTTGAGTCCTTAGATGTGAAGTGTGTCTGTTCGGGGGGGGAGAAAGACAGCACTATTGGAGCAGAGGAAGTCTTGGAGGTGTTGATCAGGTCTTCACACTACCACAGAACAAGCAGACCGAGACACAGAAGAGCCCCAGAGCTGTTGGGCAGAGGCAAGCACTCTCACTGATCAACCAGAGGTGGGGAAAGAAGCCACCTCATTGACATTCCCTGTTAAACTCATGGGAAGACAGGATGAGAAGACAAATGTCACTGCATATGTCTAGGGGTTTTTTGTTTTCTTGTTTTGTGCAGGGGCAGGGGTAGTAGTCTCTAGTTGTATATTCTCAGGACAGAATCATAAAATCTCAGAGCTTGAAAAAGCCTCTGAAGTCATCTTCTCCTATGCCCTCATTTTACAATTAAGGAAACTGAGGCTAAGCGAATTTAAATGCAGAAACTGGATTTGAACTCAAGTCCTCTAATTCCTAATTCAGCACTCTCTTAGAAGAAGTAGCCAATTAATAATGTCGATGATCCAACCAAAATTTCTGAACCATCATCCTGAGAGACTATTTTTTCTTTTTAAAAAAAAAAGGAAATTCAGCTTTCTAAGTTATATAGTGAAACAAAACCAAAGATTAATAAAATTTTGCCAAGTAGGTATCAGGATAAAGAAGGATCCTTTGCAATTAATGCATTGTATACACCTGGGAGTGGCTAATAGGACTTTTTAGCAGTTCAGCCTTTTTGGTTGCCCAAACTTTCCATTCAGAAATATTGTTTCATATAATTATAGATGCACAGATTTGAATGAACCCTCAAAGATCTTTGAGTCCATCCTGTAATAAAACAGGAATTCCCTCTGCCACAAAAAGACATGGTCATGAAGCCTCTAATTGAAGCTCTGGGTCTGTCTCTTCATCTGCAAAATGAGATTGTTAGTGGTATATAGCTCACAAACTTGTTGTGAGGGTGTAATGGTAAGTGTGATTTATCATCTTCATCTTTGTCATCATCATCATCACCACCACCACCATCACCACCATCATCATCATCATCATCATCGTCATTATCATCATCATCACCATCTCATCTTCCTTCCCTGAGAGGGGGCAGTCTTTCTCAGAGAATCACAGAATGTCTGAGTTGGAAGCCACCTTAGCAGCCATCTAGGACAAATCAGAATCCTCTCTGCAACATTCCCAAGAGGTGTTCATCCAGCCTTTCTTTGATTACCTCCAGTGATAGAGGTTGTCTATTCCACTTTTTGACTAGCTCTATTTTCTAGGGAGGATTCCCCCCCCACCCCAAGATCAAGCTTCAATTTGCCTCTTTGTAACCTATTATTCCTGGTTCTAAGGAAGCCCCACTCTACTTCTGAGTAAAAAGTTTCATTTCATTTGTTTTCGTTGAGCCTAAATCTCTGTAATCTCTGCATCAATTAATCTCAACTCTGCCTTTGGAATCCAAGCAGGGGAAAAAATTCTCTCTCCTTCAAGAGATAACTCTTTAAATATTTGAAGACAGAATAGGTATGTCTTAAGTTTCCTGTTCTCCAGCCTGAGCAAATCCATTTCCCAAGTGCTCTTTTAATTCCCTAACAGAATCTTCCTCTTTCTACCTCTCATGTGATGCAAAGGGAATTTTTTCCCCAGCCCCATATCCAGATTATTACTAATTTGCAATAACAGGTCCTACTTAGAAAGGCTTTGGTATATCAGCAACTTGGCAAAAACTGACCTAACACAATTCACATGTAATACATCTGTGTAGCAGATGCAGTGTTGGAAATTAATTGGGGGGGGTGACAAGGTACAATCTGCCCTTCAAGGAACCCTCAATGTTGCTATTATTGTCATGATGACATTAGCATAATATTAACAGAAGGAGCCTTGGACTTGGAGTCTAGAGTTGACTCCTACCTACCTCCCCCTACCTTCTGACATCAGAAAGGATTGGTAATACTACATTAGTCACTTTATCTCTCTAAGCCTTGGTTTTCCTCTCTGAAAAATGGGAATAAAAATATTTGTGCTACCTACCTACTGGGGCTATTATGAGCAGATTGCTTCCTATGCCTAGACTATCTAAACAAGGGTGGGTACTATTATTATATTTAAGTCTGAGCACACCCTTTTTTTTCCCCACCGGCTGGATAAAGCTCTTGGGGCCACAGCACAAATCCCCAATAACCCCCATACCCTAGTGTTCTGTTCAGGGCTGGACACGGTATTTTAGGAAAGATATTGGGGACCATCCAGAGGAGGCCCACCAAGAAGGCCATAGAGACCACACTACGTCTGGATGGACCATCCTAAGGCATGTTGGGCTAGTTTTCCATTTGATAGCTCATATAGTATCTGGGGCTTTTCTTCCAAGCTTACTTCCAGGTTGGGTCCCTGTATCTCCAGCAGCTACTTCTCATCTCCCAGTGAGGAATGTTAATCACGAGGGAATGGGATGGTAATCTAATGCTATTTTTCAAGGACCCCCACTAGCATTGTTTTCTCTATTGATCATCAATACCAATTACTCAGCCAGACAATTACCTTTTATAAAGGAGTATTTTTACAAAGGTGGTATAGTAAGAAGATCTGGTAAAAAAATATATATATATATCCTTCTCCTTCCCCTCCCCCCAAAGTCGGTAGCATTTTCCCACCAGTACACACAAAGTTGAAGTGAAAGGGGATTTGGACAGCTTCTTGCTCACTGGAAGTTCTTCTTTCCTTTTCACAGATATTCATGAAGTTCTCTTTAGGCATGGTAATTATAGCCTTTCTGATGGCCTTCTTGTAGAATCATAGAGCTACCTTTCCTTATTGGTCTATTTTTGTCCTTGCTTTGGATGCAGGCACAGATTCCAGCTGTTTGGATGGGGGGTCTCTTTTGGGATACAGAAGGAAAATTCCAAATCCTTTGGTCAAGGAATTGGAGAGTAGATTGAAGTAAGATTGAGGCCAAGGCCAAGACTGGATCCCTTCTCCTCTCTCCCCAGGTGATTCCTTCTCCGGAATCTCTTGGCTGGAGGCTTCCACTACTAAATTGGCAAACACTTATAATGCTCTGTTCTGAATTAGCTTGCTCTTTTTCATACGACCCACAGGATGTGACCAAGTTTGTCATCTATTATCAATACAGTTCCTATACAACATCACTCGATTTCATTCAATGGATTTCAAGGATTTCTAAATTAATCATGGATTTTTCATATTTCTTTTAAAGCCTAGATTGATTAACCATTTCAATAGATGTCTAGGCCTTGTTTATACCCAGGTAATACCTCTAGATGAGTGTTTGATTCTTTTCACCTGACAAAGCTAGAAGGGCATAGCACTTTGATACTTTAAATGGAGTGGGGATGATTGATTAATTGACTCAATCTACCTTTGCCCTTTATACTTGGTATTGCAACTGTCCTCCATGTTTATTTGGCTCAAAAGATTGAGGTTTGGGTCCTTGATGTCATTTCCTGTACAATGAATACAAAACCAGCCAGAATATCAAGGGCTAGTTTCTCTCAAGTTTCAGATTTCAGACCAGCGGAATGACCAATAGCAGTACAGCAAAGATATATTTAAGTGAATCAACTGTGTCCTCAATGTATAGTACTTCCGTCTTCTGGATAGGCTTCTCCTTCTATGGCTAAGCAGGCCTTTTTTGAGAATTGGTAGATGGAATATGAAGATATCTTTTCTTGTTTTTTTGGTTTTTTCCCAGCTATGAAATCAAGATACCCAACAAGCCTGGTCAGCCCTGGCCTACAATTCAATGTAAGGAATGAATGTCAAAAATTATTTTTTAATTTAATACAGAAATTTATTGAAATAAATGTATTATGAAAATAACATTAATACAGAAACTTAAGGAAAGAGGGGGCAGAGTGGGCAAGATTTAATGTTTGAGAAGATGTCTTATGGTAGAACTAGATTTGGCCTGCTTGTCTGCAGGGATCAAACCTAGGAATAGAGGATAGAAATTGCAAAGAGGCAAATTTGTCTTTGATGTAAGAAGAAATCTTCTGATGATTAGAGCTGTCCAAAAGTGACCGATGTTGCCTCAAGGATTAAAGAAGAGGCTAGATGACTATTTGTCAAGAATGTTGTAGTGGGAATATTTTCCAGGTATGGGCTGCATTAGATGTCCTATAAATTTCATTCTAGCTCCGTGTCTCCATTATGAGAGATAGCCCCAAAACTTTACTATCAAAGCATAGGACCGTAGATT
Source organism: Vombatus ursinus (assembly GCF_900497805.2). Lineage (NCBI taxonomy): Eukaryota > Metazoa > Chordata > Mammalia > Diprotodontia > Vombatidae > Vombatus > Vombatus ursinus. The sequence goes on from NW_020949602.1 coordinate 7,523,284, forward strand.
TAGAGCTTCAATAGATTCTACAGTTGAACTAATCCAAAACCTTCATTTTACAGATGAGGAAACTGAGACCAAGAGAGATTAAGTGACCTCTTCAATGTCACTGTTCAATGATTCAAAACCCAGCACACTTTTTGCTAAAACATGCTGATACTCTCATGACCTCAATAACATTAATTGCCTAGGAATGTTCAATGGAACATGATCAAAGCAATATCTCTTCATTGTTATGCTATGCATAAAATGGAACTGTACCAATGTTATTTTGTTATTGTTCGGAGAACACTATTTCTTTGGGAGGCAGGAGCAATTAGAGTATAAATATCGAAGAAGGAAAGAGTCATTTTTCATCCAGAAATTGTTTTAATCAACTATGTAAGTATAGCATTGGGAATATGTCTAGACAGAAGTTCATGTGAACTTCTGTCTTGAACCCAAATAAGAATATTCTTAGCAATAAGCAGGGGGTCATCCAGCTGGGTTCAAGGGGGTTTATTGGACTGTAACTTTAAGATGAGACAATTGTGTTCTATTGTATACAAAAAAGAGTGAGATTGGAAAATTGACCCACAATAAGAGAAATTTGGTCTACTGAATCAGGCAACATCTCAAGCATTGTGTTTGGTTTTTGGTGTCACATTCAAGGAAGGTTATCAATCAACTTGAAAGCCAGACTGGTGTAATGGGGAGAGGACAGGTATTGGGGTCAGAAGGTCTTGGATTCACATCCTGCCTCTGACATATACTGGCTATTTGACCCTTTGCAACTTATTTAAATTTTCAATGTCCCAGGAAAACTCTTGAAGCCTGAAAGTTACAGAGCAGTGAGGATTCACATCAGAGGAGGATGTTTCCACAGAGAGAGTTCCCCATAATTATGAAGACATAGATCATGTTGTCATTTAGGTTGTCTGACTCTTCATGACCCCATTGGGAGTTTTCTTGGCAAAGATACTGGACAGGTTTGCCATTTCCTTCTCCAGCTCATTTTACAGATGAGGAAACTGAAGCAAATGGGGTTAAGTGACTTGCTCTGGATCATACAGCTAGTGTCTGAGGCCAGATTCAAACTCAGTTCTTTCTGACTCCAGGTCCAAAGCTCTATCCATTGTGCCACCTAGTTGTCCCAAAACAGTTAAAAAATCTCAACTCAACAATGCCCAAATGAAGGTGGCCAAGAACGTGAGAGAATTCAAAATTATGACTTACAATGATACATTGGGAGCACTGGAGATGTCAGCCTGAAGAAGAGGGGAGATGCCATCTCCCTCAAAATGTGTGAATGGTTTTCTTCTAGAAGGGCTACTAAGCCTGTACAATTTGACTCCACAGGGCAGAACATGGTCAACGAGTAGAAGTGACGATGAGGCAACTTTAGACCTACTGTGAACAAACACAATAAAAATGAGACCTACTCCCAAAGTAGAATGAGCCATGGAAAGTGGTGTTTTCCAGCTTCAAATAAAGGCTGGATAACCATATATTGATTATTTTGTAAAGAAGATATAAGGACTGATCCTGTGGTTTCATTGATAAGAAATTTCTAGATAAGGAAGCTGTGTCTACCAATACAAGTAGGGACCTTCTCTGCATCTTAGAGAGAGAGTTGCTGGGGACGTGAAGCCGTTAGATGACTTGCCCAGGGTCACATGGCTGATGTGCATCAAAGACAGGACTTGCACTCAGATCTTCCTGTCTCTAAGGCCAGCTGGATGACCCCCTGCTTATTGCTAAGAATATTCTTATTTGGGTTCAAGATGGACTAGAAGGTCAATGATCCCTTTAGGAACTGTAAGATCTCAGTGGCTCTGTGCTTCTGGGAACAAACAGGAGAAAGAGGACAGACATAAATCTGCTGGCTCTACTCCACTAACTCCCAGCATCACCCCAGGGTGCACAGGCTCTGGTCTGTTTACTATGTCAGTGCAGCAACATGTCTGTCACACACTTAGAATTCCTCAGAAATGGTCCCCAGAGAAAAATGATTGAACTTTCAAGGAAGACAGCCCTCATTCTGCCCCTCTTCTCTGAGCCAGGCTGTCCCTCATTGAGCTAAGAGGGATGAATAAATGCTTTGCTTTAATGAACTCAACCTCATTGTTTTCATAGGCAGGATCATAAGGCAAATATTTTGGGGAAATAAAGGATAAAGTTACTTAAAATGACATCCTACTGAAAATGAGAGTCAGAAAATCATTCTCAGAGTAGTGCCAGCCATGACAGTGAGAGGGAGCTGCTCTTTTACCCCAATAAACAGGCTGGGAGGTCCTTTTTCTTGAAAGGTACACAAGAAACCAGCATGCATTACCATCCAATGGGTTGGTTTATATTTAATTCATCAAGATGTAGCAATGTTTTCAAACAAATTCATAAATTAATGCAGGCCAGCATCTGGCCAACAGCTTATAGTCTTAGAGCATTTCCTGGGGTCTTGTGCTTGCTCAGGGTCATAGTTGTATAGTATCGTAATAGAGGGATTTGAATCTATGTCTTCCAGCTTCTTTTCCACTAAGCCAAAGAAAAGCCTTCCTTTCATCTTTCTCCTCCTCCTCTTCCTCCTCTACAAAACAAATTGTACTTCTCCTTTTTAAAAGAATTGACCATTTACAGAATCACAAATCTCAGAGCTCATCTGCTGCAACCTGTAGCTAACCATGATTTCCTTCTGTAATGTACCCATCAAGTGATCATTCAGGCATTCCTTTAACACCTAAGGGGGAACCTATCATACCCCAGTTTGCTTTTCTCCCCTTTCATCTGATCTGCCCATCAAGCCCACTCTCTACAAGTCCTTGGGCCAAGTAGACTTAATCTACTCCCACTTTCCTAGGAAACTCCCTCATCCCCTTTAGGTCTTTGCTTCTCTAAACTAAACTTTCTTAGTTTCTTGGCCAAATTGACCTGAAGATCCTTGAGCATCCTTAGAACACTCTCCAAGTCATCAAATCCCTTCCTAAAATTTGATACTCAGAGCATAACACAGTGTTCCAGCTTTGGTTTGAATGGGGAGAAGACAATGAAACTCTTAGCCAGACACTGCACCTCTCAAAATCAGTGACAGAGTGAACTTCTTAGTAGTTCCATCACACGGCTGATTCATATCAAGCTTGGAGTCCACCAAAAAGGCCCAGATCAATTCTTTTCTAATAGCTCTCTAATTGTGCCATCCTCATTCTGTACTTATGGAAATGATCTTCTGAACCTGGGTGAAAGATTTTCATTTAATTTCATCTTATTCAAGTCAGCCAAATGCTCTAGCCTGTCAAGATTTTTTTATTCCAATTCTGTTATCCAAAATGTTGGCTTTACCTTCTAGCTTTGCACCATCTGCAAATTTCATAAGCATGTCATTTTTGCCATCTATTCAATTCAATTCAATTCAATTCAGCAATAAACATTATAATTCCTACATGGACTTGCAAAGTGAATTCCTTACAGTAGTTCTGGGAGACTGGCCAGACAAGGATTACTGTCAATCTGCATTTTACAGAGGAAGAAACTGAGACTTAAGGAGGTAAAATTACTTTTCCAAGGTTCCACAACTGCTAAGTGGCAGAGATACACATAAATCCAGACTGCATCTAATAAAGTATCAAAAAAAAACTATAAAAAAACTGACTACTGGGGCAGAGCCAAGGTGGTGAAGTAAAAGCAGTGACTTGCTTGAACTCTCCCTCCAGCCTCTCCAAATACCTGTGAAAAATTACTCTAAACAAATTCTAAAGCAGCAGAACCCACAAAAAAGAGAGTGAAACAAATTTCCAACCCAAGACAACCTGGATAGTTGATAGGAAAGGTCTATTGCTCTGGACTAGGGGAGGAGCACAGTTCAGTGTGGGCAGTGCCAAGCAAAGACAGGACACAGCAAACTTGGAACAGGCCTCAGAGGACTGAATCACAGGCAGCTGTGGTAGTTTCCAGACTTCTCAACCCACAAACGCCAAAGACAACTTAGGTCAGTAGGAAAGATCTGTCAGACCTGGGTGAGAGAAAAGCATGGCCTGGGCCCAATCCTGGCACAGCCCCAGGGCAGCAGTGTCTGTCTCAGCCGACAGACAGTAGGGGGATTGAGTGGCTGATCAGAGAGGGATTGCAGGGATCTCTTTACTGGTACTGGGGCAGGATTCTCTTGCTTTGCCTGTGCTTGGATGTAGGTCAGAGTCCCAGATGTGGCAGAGCTTGTGGTGGTGGTAAAGAAGGAATCCTCCTCACATCTCCAAGGCAGAAAAGAGTGCCTGTAGTCACTCACAGATCAGGGCACAGGCCAGGAGAGGAGTAAACACCTCACCTTTGATCATAATCACCTTGGAAGAACTGAAAATTTACAGATCCCTAGACGTATCTCTGAAAACAGTTGCATAAAAGCATGGAAGGTTGGGATGGTACACCCTCCACCCTGGAAGCAGACCCCTACCTTAACAAAGAGTTTAAAAGTCAAGTAATTGGCTGGGAACATGAGTAAGTAGCAGAAGAAAAACTCAGACTGTAGAATCTTATTTTGGTGACAAAGAAGATCAAAATATACAACCAGAAGAAGACAACAAAGTCAAAACTACATCCAAAGCCTCCAAGAAAAATGTGAACCAGCCCCAGGCCATGGAAGAGCTCAAAAAGCATTTTGAGAAGCAAGTAAAAGTAGTAGAGGAAAAATTGGGAAGAGAAATGATAGTGATGCAAGAAAATCATGAAAAATGAGTCAATAGCTTGCTAAAAGAGATCCAAAAAAATACTGAAGAAAGTAACATCTTAAAAAAAATAGACTAACCCAAATGGCAAAGAAGTCCAAGAAGCCAACAAGAAGAATGCCTTAAAAAAAGTAGAATTGGCCAAATGGAAAAGGAGGTCCAAAAGCTCACTGAAGAAAACACTTCCTTAAAAATTAGAATGGAGCAAATAGAAGCTAATGACTTTATGAGAAATCAAGAAATTATAAAATAAAACCAAAAGAATGAAAAAATAAAGGACAATGTGAAGTATCTCATTGGAAAAACAATTGACCTGGAAAATAGATCGAGGAGAGATAATTTTAAAATTATTGTACAATCTGAAAGCCATGATAAAAAAAAAAGCCTAGACATCATCTTTCAATAAATTATTAAGGAAAACTACCTTGATATTCTAGAACCAGAGGGTAAAATAGAAATGGAAAGAATGCACCAATCACCTCATGAAAGAGATCTCCAAAGGAAAACTCCTAGGAATATTACAGCCAAATTCCAGAGTTCCTATGTCAAGGAGAAAATATTGCAAGCAGCCAGAAAGAAACAATTCAAGTATTATAGAAACACAATCAGGATAACACAAGATTTAGCAGCTTCTACATTAAGGGACCAGAGGGGTTGGAATATTATATTCCAGAGGGCAAAGGAGATAGGATTACAACCAAGAATTACCTACCCAGCAAAACTGAGTATAATCCCTCAGGGAGAAAAATGGATATTCAGTGAAATAGAAGACTTTCAAGCATTCTTGATGAAAAGACCAGAGCCGAACAGAAAATTTGACTTTCAAATACAAGACTCAAGAGAAGTGTGAAAAGGTAAATAGAAGAGAGAAATCATAAGGGACTTATTAAAGTTGAACTGTTTACATTCCTACATAGAAAGATGATATTTATAACTCATGAGACCTTTGTCAGTATTAGGGTAGTTGGAAGGAAAAATATATGTAGATAGATGGGTAGGTAGGTAGACAGATGGCACAGGATGAGTTGAATATGAAGGGGTAATACCTAAAAGATAAAATTAAGGGGTTAGAGAGAAATATACCAGAATGAGAGAGGGAAAAGAGGAATGGGGTAAATTAGCTCACTTAAAAGAGACAAGAAAAAGCTTTTACAATGGAGGGGAAGAGGACAGAGATGAGAGGGAGTGAGTGAATCTTACTCTCATGGATTTGGCTTAAGGAGGGAATAACATACTCAATTGGGTATGGAAATTCATCTTACCCTACAGGAAAATAGGGGAGAAGGGGATAAGAGAGGGGGGATAATAGAAAGTAGAGCAGATTGAGGGAGTGGGTAATCAGAAGCAAACACTTTTGAGGAGGGACAGAGTCAAAGGAGAGAATAGAATAAACAAGGGGCAGGACAGGATGGAGGAAAATATAGTTAGTTTTTCACAACATGACTATTACGGAAGTGTTTTGCATGACTCCACATGTATGACTTGTATTGAGTTGCTTGCCTTCTCAATGAAGGTGTGTGGGGAGGGAGGAAGGGAGAGATTTTGGAACTCAAAGTTTTAAAAAGGAATGTTAAAAATTGTTTTCCCAGCAACTGGAAAATAAGATATATAGGCAAAGGGGCATAGAAATCTATCTTGCCCTACAGGAAAATAGAAGGGGAAAGGGATAAGACAAGGAGGGGGGTGATAGAAGGAAGGGTAGACTAGGGGAAGGGGTATTTAGAATGCATGCCATCTTGAGGTTGGGGAAGGGGTAAGATGGGGAGCAAATTTGGAACTCAAAATCTTATGGAAGTGAATGTTAAAAGCTAAAAATTAATTAATCAATTAATAATAAAAGAAAATAAAGATTACATTTTCCCTAAAAAAAAAAAAAATTGACTACCTTACCTTCCACCAGTCTCGATTCCCACCTCCATGCTTTCGTACAGATTGTCCTCCATACCTCCCTCCATACTTTTTCTTCTTAGTATCCCAAAATTCCTTCAGAGCTTAAGTAAAGGAAAACCTCTAACAGGAAGCCTTTTATAATTGCCTTAGTATCTAGTTGGAGGCATGGAGGTGGCACAGAGGATAGAGTATGGGACCTGGCATCAAGAAGACTGGAATCCAAATCTAGCCTCAGAAATATACTCACTGTGTGATCCTGGACAAGTCACATAACATCTCTCAGTCTCAGGTTCCTCATCTGTAAAATGGGCATAATAATAGCAACTACTTCATAGGGTTCATATATGTAAAGCACTTTGTAAACTTTAAATTGCTATATAAATTCCAACTAGCCCACTAAATTGCTTTGTATTAACTTTGTGTCTATATATATAATATAGCATATATATATATATGTGTGTGTGTTTTTGCATATATGCATTCACATACATACAAACATATATCTTTACACTTAAAATATGTATATGTATGTATACATTTGTACATATGTATGTGTATGTATATATTTGTATGTATATATACATTTGTATGTATACATTTGTGCATTGTGTGTGTATCACACTAATTTGCATACGTGTTGTCTTTCTGCTCCTATAGGATGGAAGCTTCTTGGGAAAAGAGCCAGTTTCTTTTTTTTGCCTTTGTAATTCCAGTGCTTAGCACAGTGCCTGGCACACAATAGAAGCACGTGGTTGTGCTCCCTAAATCCTTCCTGTTTGGTCAGTTGGCCTTATGTCCCTAGTAGGTACTTCATAAATGCTTGTGGGCTTGATTTGACTTGTAAGCCACGTGTTTCTTGAGAGCAGATTCCATGGTTTAGACTTTTACCTTTGTGGATGTCATTCCTTTCCTTTACGACCCAGCTCTAGTGTCATCTCTTCCGTGATGACCTCTTTATCCCTCTAACCCAAAAAAGATCTATCCCTCCTCTAATTGCTCAAATCACTTGCCTGAATCATCATCATCATCATCATCATCATCATCATCAAAATATGGAAGTATTTATATGGGGCATTAAGCACTGCAAAGCGTATTAAATACATTATCTCTCTTGATTTTCACAACAACCCTGTCTGGGTACTATTTTTATCCCCCATCTTACAGATGGGAAACTAAGACAGGCAGGGGTTAAGTGACTTTCTCCCAAGATAATGTGACTAATAAGTATCTGAGGCAAAATTTGAATGTGGGTCTTCCTAACTCCAAGGCCAGCACTTTATCCACTACACAATCTATTTCCCTAGCTGAATCTCTCCATAACACTCACCTCACTCTTTCTTGTGTTAAAATAATCTATCTCTCCCAGCCTTATCTATTAGATTATAAATTGTTTGAGGTCCAAATCAGTGCCCAATCTATCTTTGTAACACATATGGCATAGAGGCAGCAAGATGTCACAAGACAGAGCTCTGCAACTGAAGTCAAGAAGACCTGAGTTCAAATTCACCCTCAGACACTCACTAGTTGTGTGACCCTGGGCAATTCACTTAACCTCTGTTTGCTTCAGTTTCCTCATCTGTAAATTGGGGATACTAATAGCATTTACTTCCCAGGGTGGTTGTAAAAATCAAATGAGATAATATTTGGAAACCCCTTAGCACAGTGCCTAGCATACAATAGGTACTATATAAATGTTAGCTATTATTAATTATGGGCAGCTAGGTGGTGAAGTGGATAGAATGCCAGGCCTGGAGTTAGGAAGACTCATCTTCATGAATTCAAATCTGGCCCCAGAAACTGGCTATGTGACCCTGGACAAGTCACTTAACCCTGTTTGCCTCAGTTTCCTCATCTGTCAATTGAGCTGGAGATGGCAAACCACTCCAGTTTCTTTGCCAAGAAAACAACAACAAAAAAAAATGTCAGGAAGAGTTAGGCACAACTGAAAAATGACTGAACAACAACAACAATTATTAATTATATGTAGTGGAAGACAACACTGGCCTTGAAGGCAGAGGACCTAGGTTCAAATCTTGCCCTGGACATTTACTAGCTGTGTGAGCTTGGGCAATCACTGTCATTCTTGGGCTTTGGATTCCTCATTTGCGGTATGAGGGGGTGGGACTAGATGACCTTTGGGCCCCTTCCATCTTCTACAGGCACTTCAGAAATGTTTGCTCAATGGTTCTTTTCATTGCAATACTTTGGGAAAGTCAGTTCAGCTCCTGTAATTGGAAACTGGAGAGAATCAAACCTTAGCTGTCCTTGGTCCTTGAAGTTTCTTGGATGTAACTTCATTACCTCACACGTAACTTCCAGGTGCTTATCTGGTTCCCCACTGAACACACCAATGCACTTAAGGACTGCCTGCCTCTTATTACCATAGCCCCTGATTTCATCTCCTTTTAAATGCTGTTGAAATTAATTCTATCCATGCATCATAGCACAATCTGTGATCCTCTCAGTCATCACTGGGAAATCATAATGGTTTGTTAATTAAATGCCCTGAGATTAGATTCAACTTACCCATGTTCCACACCACCCTGAGCACCTTCGTTTCTGTCCTCGTGATTGAAAAATGGTCTCAAATGGGAGGGCTCTATCAGAAGTTACCATCAGTAGCTTGAAACTCAAAGCAACAGAATGAAATGAGAAAAAAAAATCTCACTGCAAGAAAAATCTGTGTATGAGTGGAGTCACAGGCAAATCATGTCTGTTAATGAACCAGGATGTTGGTTCTGGATCAGCTCATAGCCTTTCTTGACTGAGAAAGATATAGGCACTCCTGACATCAGAGTTCTGTTTGGGCCATATTGTGTCCTGACAGACAATTTTCTTTGTATTCAGGTCCCGCCACAGAGTTGGGTAATGGACCACCAAGGAACAGGTTTAGTAATAGAGAACTTTAATCCAGTCATTTGAATCTTGACATCTTCCATGCTAATGGCTGTGGCTGCAAGAGAGAAGAGGATAAACTGAATGGCATCTGAGGAAACCCAGACAGGGAAAAAATCATCAACCGAGAAAATTCACATATTGACACCAGCATAGGGTAAAACTTCAAACTCTAAAATGCCCAGTGGTTAAATTTAGCAATTTCTTTGACAAACACATTTTATAAATGGTAAAGAAAAAGACCCTCAAATATGAAGGGACAGAAATTCCAATAACAAGAGAGAGGAAGGAGGGAGTTGGATATGAAATGCATTGCCAGAGTAAGCCAGGGATTTTCTTGATGGAAAGAAGAGATGGTGTTTCAGTTCCCTCAGAAATACACTATTGTCATGCATAATCTCCCTAGCTATTATTACTTAATCATGTCTATATTATAATAATCATTTATATATTACATATAATCATAACATATTTTACCATATACAATCATGTATATATTATGTATGATTTTACATGTGTTTACATATAAATAATCACATAAAGCAAATAAGACTAAATACATACATATATAATAAAGCTATACATATACAATAAAGATAAATAAGACTAAATGTATATATATACATATGTGATAAAGATATATATTTCTATGATCTATATGTATATTAATATACTATTCTGCCTGATAGAATTCCCTATAAGCTCCCTGAGGGCAGGGACTGTTTGACTTCTGTGTTTGTATACCCAGCCCCTATGACAATGTTTGGCATATATTTAGTGCTAAATAAGTAGCAGTTGTTGACTGATTGATTGATTGAGGAAATACATAATTTCCAATTTTGTTTTTTGTATTCCTAGAACCTACTACAATGCCTTCCACATTAAGAAGTGTTTGTTGAATTCTATTGGATAAGGTTCTGATCCACAGAATCCTGAAAGGGACAGTATGAAAGCTGAGCAGATCATATGAACAATTTGAATCTGAATAGAATCTGGCTCCCTTGAATGGCTTTCCAATGTTTTTTTTTCCAAATAAAACAACATCAAGCAGCCAAGGAAACTTGTGATTACTACCTTACACTCCCCCCAAAAAAATCTTCCATAGAATATAATGGAAAGATATTTCTTTTTTTATTTTTTATTTTTAACATGTGTTTTTAAAACTTTGGGTTACAAATTTTCTCCCTTCCTCCCTCTCCACCCACCCTCATTGAAAAGGCAAGCATCTCAGTACAGGTTATAGATGTGTAGTCATACAAAACACTCATAGTAGTCCTGTTGTGAAAAACTAAGTATATTTCCTTTCATCCTATCCTACCCCCCCATTTATTCTATTCTCTCTTTTGACTCTGTCCCTCCTCAGAAGTGTTTGCTTTTGATTATTCCCCTCCCCCAATCTGCCCTCCCCTCTATCAACCCCCTTATGTCTTGTCCCCTTCCCCCCTTATTTTCCTGTAGGGTAAGATAGATTTCCATACCCAATTGAGTGTGTATGTTATTCCCTCCTTAAGCCAAATCCTATGAGAATAAAATTCACTCATTCCCTCTCACCTTCCCCCATTTCACCTCCACTGTAAAAGCCTTTTCTTGTCTGTTTCATGTGAAATAATTTACCCCATTCTACTTCTCCCTTTCTCCTTCTCCCAGTATAATCCTCTCTCACCCCTTAATTTTATTTGGAAAGGTATTTATTAAGCATTTAATGTGAGACTAGCGCTGTTATAAATGTTGTGGGTGCAACAGAAAATCAAGACAGTATTTTCTCTTTAAGAGTTTATATTCTAATTGGAAGAACAAAACATAGAGGAGAGTTCAGCTGTCGGATGGATAGAGGTCATGAGGATGTGTTGGCAGGGCAAAGCAGTATGAAGGACACAGAGGCAAGGCAGGTGCTGAGGCCCAATGGTCCTTAGGGCCCAGTGGCAGGGTAGATGATAAGCCCTAGTGGACCTCCATCTTACTAGAAGGATTGTAATTAGGGACTCCCCACTCATTGAATAGTAGGTGAGCAGTCATGTCCATCCCACAGCTAGAGCCCTGGAGAGACCCATGACATGACTATAGGGATGGGAGATACTGGTCCCCCTTGGCTTGGGGCCCTTTAGGAAAGGGGTATGTGTCTGGTAAGCTCTGGTTTTGCTCCATTGCTGCAATATTGAATCTATTCCTCTTGTGCCTTTTACACTGCACTTTAAAAGCCCACTGTCTTTTTGCAGCCATTTGAGACAGTCCATAGACTGTGCAGGGTATCAGGCAATATACGGCAGAGAGTCATCTTGAAGATACCCTTGACTCTACATCATCCAATGTTACAGAGGAAGAACTTACACCCAGGGACAGGAAGTTGACTTGCCCAGAGTCCCATAAATATTAAGTCTCAGAACCAATATTGGAATCCAGATTTTCCTTCCAAGTATTCTTTCTACTATACTATACTACGACCATGCAAATGCTAGACAAACCACACTTTGAATTATTTAGTCTTATTCTCATTTTATGTCTATACTGAGGTATTGAGGTAGGGAAATCATGGCACCTTCATTAGACAATCAATTCACATTCATTTATTGAGTGTTTACTATTTGTTGAGAACTAAACTAAGTATTAGGCAGGGGTCCTTAATGATTTTTGCATGTCATGGACCCCTTTGGCAATGTAATAAAGCCTGCAGACCTCATATTAGAAGAGCGTTAGATAGATAGATAGATAGATAGATAGATGATAGATAGATAGATATTTGAGGAAAAATGACAAATTTCAGTCAGAGATTAGTTAAAATTTTTTAAAAATCCATCTCAGTTTACAGATACCTGAAATCTACCCAGCAGCCTCAGATTAAGAACCTCTACACTAAGGAAACCAAGAAAAAGCAGAAACAGTACTTTCAAGGGCCTGACATTCTAATGGTAGGGATAAAATCTATATGAATAGAGGCATGCAAGATACATAACAAATAGGTGGATGTGCCAGAATTGAAAGTAAATCTTTTAAATACTAAATATTTATTTCTAAAAGTGAATTAACTCTAACCAGTAATAGATAGCAATTGGTCATCAATGGAAAACACACCAGTGGGGGACCATGAATAATGTCATCAAAAAGATACCCCCAATATATTTAGTGTTACTACCTACAACTCTAAGCAGAGAAGAGACAGCCACCCTCTGAGATCCAGATTGTTAATCTGAAAGGGTCTGGGAGAGTGGCACCAGTCTCTTTACTCAAAAAGTGTTAGTTTAGACCAAAAAAACCCAGGAAATTTAGTCCTAGATGTGCCAAATTTAAGGCAGTGATTGGCCATCTATGTAGCAAGTCCTTGGAGAGAGAGAATTAGGGTTTAGCAGAAAAATTAGGACTAGAGAGGTACATTTAGCTATCATCCAAGAAAAGGCAATGGCCAAAGCCATGGGAGTACCTTAAATCTCTAAGGCTGAGTGGAAAGAGAGAAAAGGACTGAAGTCTGGAGACTAAATATTGAGATACTTTCTCCTTAAGGGAGCAGAAAGAATAATGAAAGAAGCTAATGGTGAAGAACAGAAAATATAGGGGTATAGAGTATCATAGGAACTGAGATCTTCAAGGGACTTTGGAAGACTCTGAGTCCAGCACCACTACCTATTTTACAAATAGAGAAACTGAGGCACTGAGATGTTAAATGACTTGTTCAAGGTCAAACAATAATATCCAAATCAGGATGTGGATCCTGTTTCTCCAAACTTTAAATCCAATATTCTATCTCCTGGGCTGGTGCAGTGTTAGTCAGTGAACATTTATGAGGATACAAGTATCACAGAAACAAGGGGGATCAAGATTACAAGAGAATAGTCAACAGTGCCAAATACAATAGAGGGGTCAAGGAAAGTAAAGACTTGGAAGATGCTACTGGACATGGTGTTTGGGAAGTCCCTGGTACCCTTAAATAGACTTATTTCATTCCTATGTTCTAGGATGTCATTTGCTCCACCAATATCTTCATTTTTATGCTCTAGAGAATGTCACTTTTCTCTGTCTTTTAGTTCCTGTTGGGCTCAGAACAAATGAGATTATTCTAAGTACGGTATTACTGACACCTGAAACACTTTGTCCCTTGTCCTTAATTTTGGGGATGGATTAGCATCAGGATATGGGAGATTAGATGAACTTAACTGGAGCTATCAAAAGTCCCATTTCTGGGGGTGGGGAAAATAAGTCAATCTTTTCCAAGTGCATTTCCATTGGGTTAACCCAGCAGGGTAAATGGGGTTGCTAGAACAAAGCCGTTTGTCTTCTCTAGCTAAAGAAAAATGGTGCCGAAGAACGTATTTAACAATCAATCAGAATGAAAATTTATTACAGCATCTGAAGCATGCTTTAAAAATATTGTTATTCTTTCCTCAGAAAGCTTCATGTGTGCTTTTAATTCTTCAGTGTGCAATATTACTCTCTGAAAGTTTATGATATTAATTACCTCTATAATATCTTTTGACAAAGCAAGATTTCACATAAAATAGACGTTTATCATGATGAGGTTTCAAGAAATCAAAACTACTACCATTCCCCTTCACTGATAATGGAAGGAATCTGCATAAAAATGGTACTAAGCCACTTATTTTTATAGCTTCAAATTTTAAGAGGCTACTGACCACCCTTTAGCTACAAAAAACCTGCAGGGGCAGTGAGTGTCCACCCATAACTTCCCTGGAAAATCTGGGCAAGTTTTGACTTGCTTTCATCATTGAGGGTCAACTTATATTGGAAAATCACAGATTTTAGTTGGAAGGAAACTTAAAGACCATCTAGTTTGTCCCATTCCTTGAAAAAGGATGTCCTCCACTAATGCACCATTGGTGTAATTGTGAACTGATCCAACAATTCAGGAGAGCAATTTGGAACTATATCCAAAGGGCTATAAAATTGTGCATATCCTTTGATCCAGCAATACCACTACTAAGTCTGTATCCCAAAGAGATAAAAGGAAAAAGAAAAAGGCCTATATATACAAAAATACTTATAGCAGCTCTTTTTGCGGTGGCTAAGAATTAGAAATTGAGGGGATGTCCAACAATTGGGGAATGGCTGAACAAGTTGTGGTATAGGATTGCAATAGAATATTTTTGTGCTATAAGAAATGACAAGCAGGATACTTTCAGAAAAACCTGGAAAGACTTACATGAATTGACACAAACTGAAGTAAGCAGAACCAGAACATTGTACATAGCAACAACAATATTGTATGATGAAGAATTGTGAATGACTTAACTATTCTTAGCAATACAATGATCCAAGACAATCCTGAAGGACTCATGATGAAAAATGCTATGCTCCTCCAGAGAAAGAACTGATGTTGTCTGAATACAGACTGAAGCATTCTATTTTTTCTTTATTTTTTCTTTTTTCCTTCCTTCCTTTCTTTTTTCCTTCCTTCCTTCCTTTCTTCCTATCTTCCTTCCTTTTCTTTCTTTCTTTCTTTTCCTTTCATCTTCTTGCACAAAATGAGAATGTTTTACATGATTGCACAGGTATAATCTATATCAGATTGCTTACTGCCCTGGGGAGGGAAAAGAGGAGGGGAAGGATAGTATCTGGAACTCAAACCTTTTTTTTTTTAATACAGCAAATGTTAAAAAATGTTTTTATATGTAAATGGGGGGAAATAAAATATTATTAAAGAAAAGAAAAAGAATGTCCTCTCTGACAAAGGGACTTCAACACTCCCAAGTACAACCCAAATCAGATTAAAATGGAATTGGAAAACATTTAACAAAATAAATAAAAATGCAATAGAACATAATTCTAATACATGTTTTTTGAACTCAATATGAGACCTTCAGGGGTACTTATGTATGGTTTCAGTTTGAAATTACTGCTCTCCACCATGCCAGACAGGTGCTCAGTCCGTTCCATCTTGAGGCAACCCTTTCCACTTTTGGCAGTTCTAATTGTTAGGAGGCTTTTCTTCATGTAAGGGTGGAGATGACTGAATCAATCATGCAATTTCCCCTACACACACTCATTTCAAGTAATTAACACAATTCTGCACTTTGATGTCTTTATCAGTGAGAACACCTCTGTTGAATCAATCAATCAATAAGAACCATTATATTTGGTGCAGAAAAAATTCTTAATGAATTTGAAAGATGTGAAAACCATTATTTGCAATGAAATGACTTTACACAGAAAGTGTATTGGAATTGGTCGGTTGAGGAGACTCAGTCATGCTCTGAGGGGTTTGGATAAAAGGCTAAACAAGTTCAGAGCCCAGCATTCAAGGCACAAGCCAACCTAGAGGAGAGAGAAGCCTCAGCCAAGCCCTGAGAGGAAACCACGTAGGGGAGTGCAGATGCTTGGATGGAGGAATAAAGAAATATCTCCTCTACTTCCCTTGACCAGAGTGAACTTTGTGAAGTTCAAAAGGTAGATGATTTTAGACTTCCTACTGGGCATCCTGGCAATATTCCTAAAACAGTAGCAGCTCACAGAACGTGAGGACATATTGCAAAAGGTAGCTTTAGATCTCTATAAGCAGCCCAGCAGAAAGCACACTACAGCATACCTAGTGGAACTTCATGAGTGGTCCACAAAGGAGGCAGAACACTTCCATCTAACCAGCACTTGTGAGTTACCCCTTTGCCGTGTGTGCTCACTTGCACCAGCCTCTGTATCCTCTTCTGAAACAATGTGTCCCTAACTTTTTTGGGAAGGGAGGAGGGCAGGGGATATTTTGTACTAACTATTCTTATGATACAAGCGTATTAAATAATTGTTTCTAAAAAAGAATTAACTTTGGCTATTTGGTATCAACTGATAACCAATTGGGGAACATTCCAGTGGGGATTCATGAGTAATAGCATCAGAAAGACACTCCACACACCTTCAAGGTTTTCCCTAGAATTCTGAGGGAAAAAAGACAGTTGCCACCTCTAGGCCCAGACTGCTCCTGTGGATGGGGTTGGGGGAATACTTCCAGAACCTTTATTACATTGATCTAAATCTGCCTTTCTAGCATGATCATTGTTGCTCCTTGTCATAATCTCTCTACAAGTACTCTGTGCCTGTCATTGTCATACCCTCTGGGACCAATCAGAGCAAGTCTTATCTTTCTTCTATACAACAATCCTTCAAATACTTAGTCATTCATCTTCATGCTGGGTCATCCCCAGTCATCTTGACATAAGTCTTGCCGCTGGATTCCAATGACTAGAGGAGAGAGAGAGGCTAATAACTTTGCACAGTTCTGCCTCACTTAAATTCAATTCACTTGAAAGTCAAGACATCACCTTTCTGATGTCATTGGTCCTCTTCAAGAATGAAGGATGAACAACAACATTTATCGCGCGTCCTTCATCCAGTCTTGAATTCCCCTCTTTGCCAACCTCAATGCCCTCACTCCTGTAACCAATTCTCACATGACTTGTATTCAAGTCCTTTTACCTTCCTCATTGCTCTTCTCTGAATAGTCCCTAACTTATCAATGTCTGCTGTAAAGGTAGAACTGGAAACAACAGCCCTAGGATGCTCAAGCAGAGCACAAACACACTAAATCCTCCTTATGCTTGGGCACCGTTTTTCCCTTAATGCAGCCCATGAGCACATTACCTTTATTGACTTCCATATTACATTGTTGGCTTATCCTGAGTTTATGGTCTACTACCCCTTCCCCAAGTTGTTTATTTGTTTTGCTTTTTTTTTTCACCAGGTACATAGCTCTCTTGCCATACCTATGCCATCCTGTACTTGCAAAATTGCTTCTTTAAGTCCAAGTAGAATTTTACATACATCACTACAAAATTTCATCTTATTAGAGTTGACCCCCATCGAGATTTTTTTGAAGCCTGTGTCATCCTGTTCAGTGATCATATCGTTGGAGAAAAGGAATAAAGATCATAGGCAAGGCCACAATTGTTTACCTCTACTGACCATGTGCTCAGTTAAAACTTCTGAAGCGGGTCCCATGGAGTTGCCTGATGATTTCTCCAGTGAAGAAGATGGGGAGAAGTTTCAATTTGGATGTTGTGATGATGTCCTAAAAGGAAAAGGAAGCCTTCACAGTTCTGGCCTATTCCCTTCAGTTTGGGGGGGGGGGAGGGGCACAGTTTTGAAAGATCATTGGAAGGTAAAGTCGAGAATATTGAGAAAGTGACAAGGACAGCAAAAAAAGGTCCTTGAATTCAGGTCATATGAGGATCAGTTGAAGGAAAAGGGGAAGTTGAACCCATAGAAGTCTCATGCCTAGGGGGCATGGAAGTGTCTTTAGGTGTTTAAACGACTTTCACCTGAAAGACAGATTTGAATTATCAGAATCTAGACTGAGAGCTAAGGGACCTTAGAGGTCATCAGGTGTAACTGCTTCATTTTACAAATGAAGAAACTGAGACCCAGCGAGGTCAAGTGATTTGCCCAGGGTTACACAGACTAGTGTCTGAGGATGGATTTGGACCCAGGTTTCCTTGACTTTGAGTCATGTTGTAGCTGCTACAGTCCAAATCCTTCTGATTGGTTCCACAGGGCAGAACTAGGAGCAATGAGGAGAAATTAGATTTGATGCCAGGAAATACTCCCTAATAATTAAAAGTGGACAAAAATGGAATGAACTTCATTGGGTAGCAGCAGGGGTCCTCAGGCAGGGCATAGTATAGTAGGGATTCCTTTTGGGGGTAGATCAGACTACATGGCCACTGAGTTGGTTTCTGAGAAATTACAAAGTCCGGTCGCTATTTTTAATCCATCAACAAGCATTTATTAAACATCCATGTGTCCTCAGCTCTGCATTAGGCACAGGGCCACAAAGACTGACTTAAGCAGTCCTTGCCTTTAAAAACTAGAATTCTCCCTTTAGATGCAGTTCACACTCAACCACTTCTGAAGTCCTCTCTAGTCTGAACCTGGTTCCATTCTAGTCTCCCTCCTTCTCTCCCATCACCAAATGTCCAGCCAAAACAGAAACTTCCCCTCTTAAAAATGCAAATACAAAATATAGTGAGGGGCTATTGTCAGTCATAATTTGGTGTGATCATAAGTGCACATATTTATGGAGAGCGTTTAAGATTTGTGATGGAACGCTCATCTCCTCAATGGGCAAGGTCATCATCACCTATTGCTGCTCAATTCTTTGGAGCTTCAGATATTTCCCACAGAAACGAAGTTTTCATTCTGTGGTTCATTCCTAGGCCAGCAGGCAAAAGCTCATTTGACCCATAAAGTAGCTGAGATAGAGGACTAATAGTGTTCTCCTAAGTGCTGGGTCCTGGAAGCAGGGAGCCATATGGTGTTGAAGGAAGAGAGTTTCCTTCCCCTTTCCTAGGCACAAGACCCTCATCTATTGACAATCAAAGTGAAATTCTTGGATAATAAGATAAGAGCTCCAGAGTTGGGTGGGCCCTCCAAGGCCATCAGATCCAATCCTCTCATTTTTTCGCATGAGAAAACCAAGGCCCAAAGATGTTAAGTGATTTGCCCAAGATCACAAAGTTAGCAAGTGGCAGAGGGTGAATTTGGGCTCCCATCTTGTGACTCCAAATTCAGCAGCTGGTTTTGTTTGGTTTTGTTTTTCTATTAAAACATGCCTATGGTCACAGAGAGATTAAATATCTAAGCAGATCTCGGATTTTTGTCTTCTAAACAGGCAGCTTGTTCCTGTGAAATGTAATATGGCATAGATTATTTTCCTTGTAACATTCACAGACATTATCCCATTGTGGGAATGGAAGATGGAGGCAGAGGGGTGCCTAAGGGCACAGAGTGCTAGACCTAGAGTCAGGAAGACCTGAGTTCAAATCTTATCTGAGTGACCCTGGGAAAGTCACTTAACCCCGCCTCAGTTTCCTCATCTGTAAAACAGAAGTAATAATAGCACCTGTCTCATCTATAAACTGAGGGTAATAACATCTACTTCCCAGAGTTGTTGTAAGGATAAAATGAGGTATTTGTAAAGCATTTTGCAAACTTGAAAGTATCTTACAAATGCTAGCTATATTTGGTGGAGAAGGATAAGGTAGGTCATTTGGGGGCATGTTTCCCTTTGACAGGACTGGTTAGGATATTGCTATGGAGACTTGGGGCAATATTAGTGCCCTGGGGTCACAGTGGGAGGGGAACAGAAAATGAGGTGGGAAAGTGCCAAAGACAACTTGGTGCTTTTCAAAATGTTGTCTGAAGCTGGCCTCATGCCCAGGAAAGGGGAAGGAAACTCTTCCTTCGGCACCATATGGCTCCCTGCTCCCAGGACCCAGCGCTTAGGAGAACACTATTAGTCCTCTATCTCAGCTACTTTAAGGGTCAAATGGGCTTTTGTCGGCTGGCCTAGGAACGAAACCACCACTTTGTTTCTGTGGGAAATGTCTCAAGCTCCATAGAACTGACCGACAAATGAACTTTGGGAAACACAAGCCCTTTCAGAAGTTCTGTGCCTGTCTGGGTTATTATCCACCTTTGAGCTCTTAACCAGAAAGGTTTTTCAGCATTTCTGCTTTAAACATCAAAAACAAAGATGAAAATATTCAATTTACTTTTGGCGAAGGCACTGGCTTCCTCACTTCAGGAGGGGAAAAAATGAAAAGAAGTCATTGGGGAAAAAAATGGTATCTTTAAAAATCATATAACTTGATTCCTTCCTGTATTTCAAGTCTTTTTTACGTATTAGTACCTTCTACATACTCTATGGCCAATCAGTCAACTATCATTTATTAAGCCCCTACTATGCACCAGGTGCTGTGCTAAGCTCTGAGGATACAATGAAAGGCAAAAACACAGTTCCTAGAGTTCATCTCCTAATTGGAGAAACAACATGCAAACAGCTATGTACAATTAAGATCCATTCAGGACAAATGGGGGAGGGGGCAAATCCATTAGAGTGGAGGTGCAAAGACTAAGGAAGACAGAGAAAGGCTTCTTGCTCTTCTTTATACAGGAAGCTCCCTTCTCCACTAGGTGTACATGCACACATACATGCATATGTGTACATAAACATTTGTACATTTGTGTGTAAATACATATACTTACATACATATGTTGTTATTTACATGTTCCTTCTCCTATAAGACCAAGACAGTGCACCATAGGTGCACAGAGGTGTTGGGCCTGGAGTCAGAAAGACCTGAGTTCGAATCTAGCCTCAAAAACTTTGTAGCTTAGTGTCAGTTAACTGCTATTTGCTTCAGTTTCCTCAACTATAAAATAGGGATAACAGCATTTTCCTCGAAGGGTTGTTGTAAGGATCAAATGAGATAATATTTGTAAAATCCTTGGCACATAGTAGGGGCTTTATAAATGCTTTCCCTTCACCCTTCTCTGGCCCTAAAACTAAATAAAATGCTTTCCACCACATGGGAACTCAGTGAATATCAGTTGGCTATCTGTTTAACGAAATGAATGAATGAATGAATGAAAAAGTCATTAGATTACTTGACATTTCATTCATTAATTTTAAAAATTGAGAACCTCTCTGATAATCAAAATTTTCAAGTTCATAGTCTAGAAACTACAGAATAGATGATTTTTTAAAAAAATTTACTTTCTTTGGTACTATGCTTGTACTTAATTACCTTACTATTTTACATTAACAGTTTTGGAATTATTTATTTTATTTAACCAGGAAAGGAATCAGTGTTTTCCAAATGCCTACAATGAGCCACGTGCAGACAGAGAATTCACGGTAGAAATGAAAGAATCAGGAAACATGGCAGGGTGGAGAGGAGACTCATTGGAAGTCACAGGACCCAACCTTGGCCAAGTAAACTTCTCTAATCTTCAAGCTCTTCATCTATAGAATGAGGACCAACCTCTGGGGTCCCTTCTGGCTCTACATTTATGATCTTACTGAGAAATCAGTCAAGACAAAGGGTATATCCACGTATAAAATAAAATTTAAAATTCATGGTGTCCAATGTTGAGATTAATCCAACTTTAAGACTATTCATTAAGTCCTTTTATGTTCCAGGTATTGGAGTGTGTTAATTTGAGCCTAATCTCCCTAAGGCCCACAATGGTATAGGGGAGAGTAGGCCCTCAGGTGTTGAGGGCAAATGTTTGAACTTTTGTTCTTCTTATATCTTTGCTATAAATAGCCCTTTGTAAAATCTAATTGATGTTAATTGCTTAAATGCAATTTGAATGTTAATTGCTGCCAACTCACAGTGAGGAGAATGGGGGTGGTGGGGAAGAGCTTCAGCCCACAGCATTAGAGAAAGACAACCCACTACCCCCCAGGGCTAACCTGAGTGGGTAGGTGGATCTAACTCAGCTCTAGGAAGCCGACCTGCTAATGTATGTGTGGGTTGGAGGAGCAAAGCCAAAATCTTGATAGATAAGTATGAGCTATTACGATGCTTCTCCTCTACCCAAGCTCATGCTATATTCTACTGTGGAGGACATCTGCATCCCTGCCCAGTGCGCCATACCTCTAATTTCCCCGGCATAGAGCAAAGTCAGGTATAAAAGGGGACAAGGCAATACAACACAGAATATAAAACTTGAAAGAGACCTTAACAACTGGCCCTAGCACCCCCACTTTAGAAATATATCCTCAGAGAATTGCCAGAAGCCATTAAGTATCTAAGGTTATTAGATTTAGAACTGACAAGAATCATATACATCTAAACCAATCTGTTCATTTTACAGGTGAGAAAACTGAGGTCCAGAGAAATTAAGTGACGATGACATTTTGAGCCAGGATTCAAATCTGTGTCTTCTGATACCATACCCTACTTGCTGTTTCTTGTACATGACTTTCCATAACTCACTTCCATGACTTTGAACTGGCTGTTCTACATGCATGCCTAGAATGTCTTCTCTCCTTACCTCCACCTCTTGGTTGAAATGGAAATAATAAGAGTATCTACCTCCCAGGGTTGTTGTGAGGAAAATTTTAGATAACATTTTTAAAGTGCTATATAAACATTTATTTCTCCTTCTCTTCCTCCTCCTCTTTCTCTTCTTCTTTCTCTTCTTCCTCTTTCTCTTCTTCTTCTTCTTCTTCTTCTTCTTCTTCTTCTTCTTCTTCTTCTCCTCCTCCTCCTCCTCCTCCTCCTCCTCCTCCTCCTCCTCCTCTTTCTTCTTCTTCTTCTTTCCTGACTTCCTCAGGTCCAATTCCACCTTTTACAGGAGGACTTCCCCATTTCCCCCATCTGCTAGTCCCTTCTTCTCTGAAAATATCTTCCATCTGCTCTGTATTTAGCTTGCATGTTCCTAGTTATCTGCTTGTTGTCTCCCCAATTCGAATGTGATCTCCCTGAGGGCAGGAATTATGTTTTTGCCTTTCTTTGTATCCCACAAGCACTTAGCACAATGCCTGGCACATAGTAAACTCTTCATAACTACTCCTTGACCAATGGACTGACTGAATTTTCACTATGCTATGTTAAAGATGAAAGAAGGTAACTAGGATAGCATGATGTAGGAGTAGCTGAAGCAATTAGAGAATTCTGAGTGGAAGGTCATTACCATAAGATGGAAATACTCATCCATCCAGTCATTCCTTCATTCAACACTGAATAAGTATTGAACGAATGATTGCTTTGGGGTAAATCACCTTAATTTGGCTCACACAAAGGTGTGAGCATTTTCAGAAGGAAAGCAAAAATACTTTCTCTGGGATGCCTTGCCTCAGGTGGTAGAAGGGGGAAGAGCATTGCCAAGGTCTTGGTCCACAGTTAATTATCTAGAGTTCATTTGGGTCACATTCCCTCTTATGCAAATCAGCCCGGAAAACCCTGAGACCTCCATGACAGCTGTAGAAATTGCCAAGATAGAGCAAGCTGGCAGCCTGGACCCAAGGTCCCCAGGCCAGGGGTTAGAACATGGGACCATCTGTCATTATTTATGAGGAAAGATTCTCCATTTGTGACAATGTGCAGGAGGACCAAGTAAAGAGGGGGCCTGTTGACTGATCCATAGCATTCTTCCTCCCAAAATTATTTACAAAATCCAAGAATCTATGCTGCCCATATTGACTTTCTCATCCTTAGAGCTCAGAGATACACTTTTTTGTCCCAATCCCTTCCCCTTGTCTCTCTCACCCTCCTCCCCCCCCATTTGGCTCCAACTCAGCAAGTTAATTCGGCAGATGGAATTATCCCCTCCTCCCTCACCCGAGTCTCCTCCTCGGATCTTCATCCAAGCTGATTTATATTCATTGACAATTAGTAAGGGTATGCAACCGGCAGAATCAGAGAATGGAGGAGTGGAAGGGATGTGAAAGAGCCTCTCCATCAATCCTCTACCTTAGCTCTTGGGCCGTCTCACTCTTGCTGTGCGGTCATCCCACCTCTGCTTAAAGACTTGGAACATGAGCTGCATAGATTTCCATTAACACCCGCTGGAGCAAGTTCTTCAAGATCATTTTATATACTCCCCCATTGTACGGAGCCAGAAACTGAGGTCCTAAGATTCACCCACAGTCCCCTAGGGAGGAAGCCTTCTAAAATCACAGAATAAACTCAAGTTGGAAGAGACCTCAGTGGCCATCTGATCCAATCCTTACCCAAGAGGATTCTCCATTGTATGTGATAAGTGGTTATCCAGATTCAGCCTAAGACTTCCGAAGAAGAGGTTGGAACGCATTGCTTTCTGAGCCAATCCATCTGATTTAGAGATAACCCTCCATTATGAGGAACTTTTTTTGCCTGACATCCAACCTAAGTCTTTTCCTTCTTCCGCCTCCTCCTCTGATGGGATGTAAGCACCCTAAGGGCAGAAAGTGTTTTGTTTTTTTTCTCAGAATTCCCAGCGCCTAACACAATGCCAGGCACATAGTAAACACTTAATAAATGCTTATTGATCAACCAATTGATTCCACCCATTGCTCCAACTTCCACCAGGTCATTCAAAATCTGGAGACAGTGATGAGACAGTAATTATGCCCCCTCTGTCCACCACCACCACCCAGTCTTGAACCCAGGTCTCCCGAATTCTAGGCTCTCTGCACCATACCACTTTCTTGAACAGTGCCTGTATCCAATTTAATTCAATCCAATCCAATCCAACCCAGTTTAATTCAATGAGGATTTATCAAGTACCCACTGCATGCTGGATACTACACTAGACAGAGAGGATACAGATGCAAAAATGAAAATAGTCCTCTTATCCCAATGATTAGCACAGTGCCGCCTAGAACACAGTGTGGTTTTTTTTTTTTTTTTTTGGCAGGGGGTTTCCAATTGAGAAATTTATTTAAACATCAAATAAAACAGGCCCTCCTTGTCTCTGCGCTCAGAAGAACGTGTTGGGCCTCTTGGTAGTAAAGCGTGGCTTGTGCTGGCGACGCAGAACTCTGTGGGGCAGAGGGAACTTGATTTTGGAGTCACGAAACAGCTTGACTGCAGGCCGACGGCACTCGCTGGCAGGAATTTCTTCCACTTTCATGATCTGGATGGAGTGGGCCCGGGCACGGTGAAGGGCTCCCATATCTCGGTAGCACTGAGTGACGGCACCAGCAGTGGGCAGGTTCCTGTACTCCCTGTACATGTTGTGGGTTCCACTCCTGGAATCGTAGCGCAGGCAGATGCCAAAGTCTTTCACCCTAAGAGGAGACTTTTCAAAGACCTGGCCACGGTATACAACTTCTCCAGAAGACTTCTTCATCTTTTTCAGCTGGGAAACGAAGTACCAGAATCGGGACTTGCTACGACATGATTAGGAGCAAAGATTCGTATCCAATAAAGAGGAGGCACTGGACCCTTGGGAGTAGGCAGGCAGCGTCCATCTACCTTATATTCTCTCAGGGTGCCCAAGGCCTTCATGGTGCTGCCGCCTCACTCCCCACCAAAGCGCAGAAGCGCACATAGTGTTTAACAAATGTTTATCGATTGATTCATTCTGCTTCTAACGCTGCAATTCACGTTGGGGAAAATACCACCCCCTGGTGGTGGTGTGGAAGAAAAACCGATTTCGAGACAATGTCCAGAGGGACAATATACAGCTCTAGAATATACAGCAGCATGTGGAATTGAGTTCATATGATCACTGCACATAGAGCTAAAAGAAACCTTAGAAATGAGCTAGGCCAGCCACTCATTTTATAGACGAGTAAACCGAGGTGCAGAGAAAGGAAGAGATGTGGTACAGAGGCACCCTTCTTCCAGTAAATAATCCTAGATTCAGTTCCGGTGACTGAAATATACTAGCTATGTGACTCTAGGCAAGTTACTTAATAGCTCAGTGCCCTAGTTTTCTCATCTTCAAATGGGGATGATAGACAGCATGACTGAAAAGACTAGAGGGACAAATTTAGAGTGAAAAAGATTTGGGCTACAGTTCTTTATGGTCAAGTCACTTAACTTCTCAGAGTCCAGGATCATTTTCTAAGGCTATAATTTACACAAGGGGTATAGATCTGTGTTGATGGAGGGAATTTTCACACCTGGAGCTCCCCACATCAACGGAATCAAAAGACTGGACAAAAAATAATAGAAATAAAAATAGCTGTCCTGCCTGTCTAACTGGGTTTTTGTGGCCAAGCATCTTAAAGCACAATGGAAATTGAAATTCTTACAATTATTTCCCATGAGAACAGGCAGAGAAGAAAGACAAGAAACAATTACCAATAGCAGCTCCCTGTTCTTTTTCTAATATATGTGGGGAATTTAATTGCTCAGATTCTGCAGCTAATGATTGCCGAAGAAGGAAAAACAGACTTCTTGTTTATCCAGAAGGAGTGGTTTTTATATAAGAACGCATAGCCATGGAGCAGTTTCTTTCAAGTTATGTTAGTGACTTCTTGTCCCATGGGCTTTACTCAAAGGCACATAAAATCCCTGGTTAAACAGTGCACAGGTGTTACCAGACACTGGCTCAGGGAGGGCCACTTGGCTAGTAACCTGCCAATGGTAAGTGGCCCCTTGATTTTCAGAATACATAAGATCACCCTGTACATGGCTGCTGATATGAAATAAAACTAGAACCTATATGATATATTGTAAGGAACAAAGGATTTGAGAGTCAAAGAGATTTTTTTTCAAATGCCATTCCTGGTGTTATGTGGGTGACCTTGGGCAAATCACAACTTCCCTGGAACTCAATTTCCTTAACTATAAACAAACTCTGAGGTCCCTTTTAGTTCCAGATCTGTGATCCTATTGCCTGAGCAAAACTGGAAGAGCAGAGTCAGGACTCCCCCACATCCTGCCCTGGGCTTTTACTGCAAAAAGTAAACAGAGGCAGAGTGATTCTTGACTCCACCAGTCCAGTCTTCAACTGAATGTGCAGAGTAAAACTTTCAAAAGGGATTTTTGGGGAATCTTAGTCAGCTCCCAAAGGCTATACATGTCATAAACAGGGTTTTGTTTAATCTATATCAGTGCAGGCAGATTCAACACTTGAGCAATTAAATTCATTTCCATTGCATTCAGGAAATATTTATTAAGAATGCCTTCTATATAACAGGCATTGTGTTAAGACCTTTGGTTAAAAATTAAAAAAAAAAATAACAGTAATTGTCCTCATGGTATTTTAATCAGATTGGCTAATTCTTTATCTAGTTTATTATCTTTTAACCTAGTTCCTGGTTTTATTTATCAATTCAATGATATTTTTGCTTTCAATTTTATTAATCTCTTCCTTAATATTCATAATTTCTACTTTGTTATTTAATTAGGGATTTTTGACTCATTAAGGTTTTTGTTTTAATTACGCAAGTAATTCATTTACTTATTTTCTCTCTTTTGTTAATAAAAGTGTTTTAGATATAAATTATCCCTCAGAACTGCTTTAGCTGCATCACATAAGTTTTTTGTTGTCTTATTATTATAATTTTTGATGAAATTTTCTATTGTTTCTTTAATGGGTTCTTTGAATCACCAATTCTTTGGAATCATGTTATTTAGTTTCTAATTGTTTTCTAATTTTATCTTTAAGAAGATTTTTATTAAAAATATTTTTATTGCATGATCAGTAAATGATGTGTTTAGTAATTCAGATTTTCTATGGTTTTTTTTGCTGAAGTCTTTATGCCCCAATACAATAGGCACTTTCTGTAATGATGTCGTATACACTGGGAGTTATGTAAATTCCTTTTTTTTTCCATTCAGTAATTGCCAAAAATCTATTATCTCTAGTTTCTTTATTCAAGTACTTAACTTATTTCTCATTTATCTTTTGGTCAGATTTGTTTAGATCTGAAAAAGGTACATTAGCATGTCCCACTATTATAGTTTCAATTTTCCCTCTAATTTGACCATTTCCTTTAAGAATTTAGGTGTTATTTTATTAGGTACATACATATTAAGTATTGATATTGATTCATTATCAGTGGTGCCCTTAATCATAATGGAATTTCTTTGCTTATCTCTTTTTTGTTATATCTATGTTTGCTGTAGCCTTTTAATAGATTTTAGTTTAGTGCCTCATTTTAACTCCATGTGAATCTTTATTTCAAGTATGTTTCTTATTAACAACACATCAGATACTTCTTTCTAATCTTTTCTGCTATTTTCACCATATTGTGGGTAAGTCCATCATACTTAGTATGATGTGAATGTGATGTGAATGAAGTAACATTCACAGTTACGAGTGTTAATTGTGTGATTTCCTTCAGCCTTGTATTGATATCTCATTCTTTTTCCTTTTTTTGCTCCCATCTCTCTCTTTAGAAATAGGCAAAAGCTGATGGAGGGAAGTTAGCTTGGTACTTGTGATCTTACAAGTCAAATAACCTGTGTTTCATTTTTCTATTTTAATTTTGTAGTCTGGTTCTAAGAGTTCTAGGCAATTTTCATTTATAATTTCCTGATATGTGTTATCTAGACTTTTTTTTCTATTATACCTTTTTTCTATTATACCTTTTAGATAATCTGTTAATTCTTATATTATCTTGTCTTCACCTGTTATCCAAGTTGTTTTTGATGTTATATTTCTTCAAATTTCTTCTGTTTCCCCACCATATTTTAAAATGTTTTGTTATTTCTTATTGTCTTGTCATATTGTTTTCTCTTTCATCCTTTCTAATTTTCAGGGCATTCAGTTCATTCAGTTCTCCTGTACATTCCTGTAGGCACTCCTGGGTCCTACTGGTACCACATACTTCTGTAGTCCCTGTGACCAGGGTTTTGTTTTGTTTTTGTTTTTGTTTTGTTTTTTTTTCTCTGAGGCCTTGCCTGAATTTTTTGTGGAGTCACTAACCTCTTTGGGGTTTGCCCCCTGGTTACAGAGATATGCTTAAGACTGTTTGTATTGGCTTATGACAGCCAATTGTTAAATTCCCTGGTGAGCACTTACACCTTGGAAATCAACAAATAGCACAAACCACAGCTTGATTTATTGTTTAGTGGATTCTGTAGAGTTAAGAAAGTGATGCAGAAAATGTTAAAACTGCAAATTAAATATAAAAGTGTTCTGCATATATTTGTTTCCAGAGAACAGGTTGTTAAATATTTCCCAGAACATTCCTTCCTGGGAATCTCTCTAACTAACTTATGGTATTCTGAATTTTCTTTGGTTTAATCCTTGGGATACTCCACTTAGGTCACGCTTCACAACTGAATGGTATAGGCAGGGGATGACCAGGACTGAATATATAGGCCCCTCATTCAATAAACTCTGGGGCTCTTTCTGGGAGCTCCCTCTTGTCCTAGGGCTCTGGGACCTCTCCTGACTCCAGGATCTGCTTAGGGTCTTTCCATCCTGCTTCTGGGCTCCTGCCACAGGTTTTAGGAACTTCTCAGGCTGCTTTTACCCAAGGTCATAGCTTTGTTGGGGCAATGATGTATCATTCCTGGGATGGTCAGAGCTACTCACCCTGCTGGACTAGGGCTGGATTAGGGCACTGCTGGAGCTGAGCCTGCATCAAGTTCTGGTTCAGGCCCAAAGAGTGTCATTCTTGATCCATCTAGAATGTCCAAGTTAATTTCCTACAGTTGTGGCCCCAGGGAAAGCATTGCTTTGGCTGGGCTTGGATGCTGCCTGGCTCAGACAGGGAATGCTGGGACTGCCCTGAAGGCTCCTGCTGAGCTTTATTCTCATCCTTTCTAGGGGATGGCTTCTCTATCCCAGGATCTCTGAAAGATTCTGGATTTGGATTCCTGGGTAGGGGAGTCTAGAACTACTTCTTTCTATCCTTTTCTATCCCTTAGTAGAGAGGTACATCTCTAAACCCTGATAGAGTATTGGAGTGTTTGAAGTTATGAGAGCTCCTCAGTGTCCTAGGACTCAAGCTTCTTCCCACAATCCCCTTTGACACTCATTCCTCATGAACTTGTTTTGCATTTCCTTATATCCTCATCCCTTAACACAGTGCCCAACACATAGTAAATCTTTAATAAATGGTTGTTGACTGACTGATGGTTTACATTCTTCTGTAAATCCTAGGTCCTTGAGGTATTGGTGTATCTAGGAAATCCCATGGGAGACTTTCTATTGCAGCCCACTTATTTCCCTCCTACAACTTTACTGTGGTTATTCTGTATAAGGGACCAACTACAGCAGTGGTGACTTATTACTGGTAAAACTCAAGATTCTAAGTGCTTGGGGGCTTGAACTTGTGCTTTCTGTATTTAACTGCCCTAGTTCAGGGCCCCATTAACTCTCATCTGGACTCTTGTGGTAGATAGACCCTTAAGCAATCTCTTCCCTGAGGCTCTCTTGCTCTGCCATATCCCATACCCCACTTACAGAGTCATCTTGTCACAGTAGAATCCTAATAACAGCATTCTCTTTTCCAAAAAATGAATCAAGTCCAGACCCCTGGCATCTAAGGCCCAAGAGTCTACCCAAGTGCTCTGATGCCAAATTCAGAGATCTATGGTTCCATGCTGATTTTTTTCTTCTCTAGGCTGCCAAACAAGCCCCGGGATGGCTTCATTTAAAAGAAAATCAGTTGTTTTCTTTTTTTTTTTTTACTATGTATAGCCATATTTTTTAAGGATAGTATTGGATTTGGAATGAGATTGTCTGGGTCCTTATTCTAACTCTGCCATGTACCTTAGTTTTCTTTTTTGGTTTATTGATTTTTTAAAAAATATTTTATTTTTTTCCAATTACACACGAAAACAATTTTTAACTTTTTTTTTAAATTTTGAATTCCAAATTTTCTCCTCTCACTCCCCTCTCTCTTTGCTGAGAACACAAGCAAGTTTATATAGGCCATGAATGTTCAGTCATGCAAAACATATTTCCATATTAGCCATGTTGCAAAAGAAAATGGACCAAAAAATTTTTAAAAAAGTATGCTTCAGTGTACATTCAGATTCCATCAGTTTATTTTATGTTTTGTTTTTTTCTGGATGTGTATAGCAATTTTTATCATAAGTCCTTCAAAATTGTCTTGGATTATTGTATTGCTGAATATAGTCAAGTCATTCATATGACTCACTCATATATTGATAATTATCATATTACAATATTGTTGCTATTCTGTACAATATTCTCCTGGTTCTGTTTACTTCACTTTGCATCAGTTCATATATGTCTTTCATGATTTTTCTGACACCATTCTCTTCATCATTTCTTATAGTGCAGTAGTATTCCATCATAATCATACACCACAACTTGTTTAGCCATTCCCCAATTGATAGGTATCCCCTCAATTTCCAAATCTTTGCCATCACAAAAAGAGCTGCTGTAAATATCTTTATACAGATAGATCCTTTTCCTTTTTCTTTGATGTTTTTGGGATACTAATAGTGGTATTTCTGTGTATTGCACATTTTACACCCCTTTGGGCATAGTTCCAAATTGTTCTCAAGAAAGGTTGGATTAGTTCACAACTCCACCTAAAATGCATTAGTGTTTCAATTTTCCCACATCTTCTTCAACATTTATCATTTTCCTTTTTCTGTCATATTAGCCAGTCTCAGAGGTGTAAGGTGGTACCTAAGAATTGTTTTAATTTGCATTTATCTGATCAATAGTGATCTAGAGAATTTTTTTCAAATGGCTTCAGATAGTTTTGATTTCTTCTTCTGAAAACCATCTATTCATATCCTTTAACTATTTGTCAATTGGAGAATGACGTATTCTTATAGATTTGACTCAGTTCTCTATATATTTGAGAAATGAAACCTTTATCAGAGAAATCTGATGTATTTTTTCCCTAGGTTTTTACTTTCCTTTTAATTTTGGCTACATTGGATTTGTTTGTGCAAAAACTTTTTAATTAAATATAATCAAAATTATCCATTTTATGCTCTCATCTCTTGTTTTTCATAAATTCTTCCCTTATCCATAGATCTAACAGGTAAAATATCCCATGTTCTCATAATTTGTTTATGTTATCTCCCTTTATTTCTAAATCATGTACTAATTTTGATCTTATCTTGGTCTACAATGTGAGATGTTGTTCTCTACATAGTTTTAGCCAAACTGCTTTCCAGTTTTCTCTGCAATTTTTGTCAAATAGTGAGGTTTTGTTCCAAAAACTTGGATGGGGGGTTGTCAAACACTAGATTACTATGGTCATTTACTACTGTGTACTGTGTATTGTGTACCTAATCTATTCTTCTGATCCACTACTCTATTTCTTAGCCAGTACAAGATTGTTTTGATAAATACTGCTTTTTAATATAGTTTGAAATTTGTATCTTCCTGTACATTTTTTCATTGATTCCTTTGAAGTTCTTGAAGTTTTATTCTTCCAGATGAATTTTATTATTTTTTCTAGCTCTATAAAATATTTTTCGTAATTTAATTGGTATGGCACTGATTAAGTAAATGAATTTAGGTAGAATTGTCATTTTATTATGTTGGCTTGGTCAACTGGCAAGCAATTGATGTTTTTCCAATTCTTTTTTTTTCCTTTTTTTAAAAAAAAAATATTTATTTTAGTTTTCAACATTCACTTCCACAAGATTTTGAATTCCAAATTTTCTCCTCATCTCTCCTCTCCCCCCACCCCAAGATGACATGAAATTTGATATAGGCTCTACATATCATACATAAGTTCATATTGAACTTATTTTCACATTAGTCATGTTGTAAAGAAGAATTAGAACCAATGGCAGAAATCACAAGAAAGAAAAAAAAGAAAAAAGAGAGAGAGAAAACTCATAATATTATTCAATCTGCATTCAGACTCCATAGTTCTTTTTCTGGATGTGGAATTTATCCAATTCATTAGATCTGACTTTATTTGTGTGAAGTGTTCTGTAATTGCATTCATATAGTCTCTGGATTTGTATTGGCAGGTAGACTCCCAAATATTTTATGTTGTATACAGTTATTTTAAATGGAATTTCTGTTTCTATTTCTTGACACTGGACTTTCTTTGTAATATATAGAAATGATGATGATTTATGTGGACTTATTTTATATCCTGAAATTTTCAGTTTTACTAAGCTCTCTTTTGATTTTCAAGAGTTTTAATTTGATGTTTAATTAGGGATTTCTAATTTATTGTTTTTCTAGACTCTTTTTAGTTGCGTGCCCAATTCATTTATTTTCTCTTTCTCCATTTTATTGTTAGAAATAAAAATTTTCCCTTACAAACTGCTTTGGCAGAATCCCATTAACTTTGGTATGTTGTCTCATTGTTGTTATACTCTTCAATGAAATTATTGATTGTTTCTATGATTTTTTCTTTGACCAACTCATTCTTTAAGATTAGTTTATTTATTTTCTAATTAATTTTTAATTTATGTCTCCATAGCCCTTTATCGAATATAATTGTTATTGCATTATGATCTGAAAATGATATATTTAATATTTCTTCTTTTTCACATTTGGTTGTGAGGCTTTTATACTCTAATATATGGTCAATTTTTGTATAGGTGCCATGTACTCCTGAGAAAAAGATACATACCTTTCCATTGTCATTCAATTTTCTCTAGAGGTCTATCATATCTAACTTTTCTAAAATGCAATTCATTTCCTTAACTTTTTTCTTGTTTATTTTATGGTTAAATTTATCTTGTTCTGAGAGGTAGAAGTTGAGGTCCCCTAGTAGTATAGTTTTGCTGTCAATTTCCTTCTGTAGCTCATTTAACTTTTCCTTAAGAATGTGGATACTATACCATTTGGTACATATATATTTAACATTGATATTACTTCATTATCTATGGTACCTTTTAGCAAGATGTATTTTCCGTCTTTATCTCTTTCAATTAGATCTAATTTTGATTTTGCATTGTCTGAAAGCAGGATTGGTATCATCGTTTTCTTTTGTTTGTCTGTTTTTTTTTTTCGGTCAGCTGAAACATAATAGATTTAGCTTCATCCTCTTGTTTTTATTCTGTGTGTGTGTGTGTGTGTGTCTTTCATTTTCAAGTATGTTTCTTGTAAAAAACATATTGTTGGATTCTATTTTTTAATCTACTCCATTATCCACTTGTGTTTTATGGGTGAGTTTATCCTTCTTACTTTCAGTTGTGATTACTGTGTAGTTC
The DNA here is from genome assembly GCF_900497805.2 of Vombatus ursinus. NCBI lineage: Eukaryota > Metazoa > Chordata > Mammalia > Diprotodontia > Vombatidae > Vombatus > Vombatus ursinus. Next base: position 7,557,035 of record NW_020949602.1, read on the forward strand.
CCTCCATCCTGTTTTTCTCCCTTTTTATCCTTTTCTCTTTCTTTCTAATAATTCTTAAATTATCTCTCCTGTATCTGTTTTCCAGGTCAGTTTTTCTAGTGAGATATTTCACTTTTTCTTCTATTTTTTCATTCTTTTAACTTTGTTTTATTGTTTTTTGATGTATCATGGGGTCATTAGCTTCCACTTGCCCAATTCTAATTTTTAAGGAATTATTTTCTTTTTTTGCAACGTGTGTTTTATTTTTTTCCAATTACATGTAAAGATAGTTTCCACCATTCATTTTTATAAGATTTTGAAGTCCAAATTTTTCTTCTTACCTTCCATTCCCCTTCCCCAAAAAGCAAGCAATCTGAGAAGGGTCAGTCACATGAAATCATGTAAACATATCTCCACATTAATAATGTTGTCAAAGAAGAAACAACAAACAGGAAAAGCCAAAAACAAAAGCAAAAAGAAAAGTGAAAAGAGTATGTTTCAATCTGCATTTAGGTTCAATAGTTCTTTTTCTAGATGTGGATAACATTTTCTGTCTTTTGGAACTGTCTTGGATCATTGTATTGCCAAGAAGAGCTAAATCAATCATAGTTGATCATTATACAATGTTACTATTACTGTGTAAAATGTTCTCCTGGTTCTGCAAGGAATTATTTTCTTCAGTGAGCTTTTCCATTTAGTTAATTCTATTTTTAGCGTGTTATTTTCTTCAGTAATTTGTTTGTGCCTCCTTTACCAAGCTTTTGACCTTCTTTTCATGATTTTCTTGCATTATTCTCATTTCTTTCCCCAATCTTTCCTCTACTTCACTTATTTTATTTTTTAAATCCTTTTTGAACTTTTCCTGGAATTCTTTTGGGACCTTTGATCAATTCATATTTTTCTTTAAAAGCTTTCATGTAGCCGTTTTGACTTCGTTGTCTTCTTGGTTTGTGTTGTGATCTTCCATGTCACCATAGTAACTTTTCATGGTCATATTCTTTTTATTGTTTGCTCATTTTTCCAGTCTATTTCTTGACTTATAACTATGTTAAAGTTAGACTCTGCTTCTGAGGTGGAGGGGGCACTGTCCCAAGCTTCAGGCCTTTTATGCTGCTATTTTCAACCTGCCAATTTGAACAGAAGATGGGAAATACTGCTATTCTTCTCCTTCCTTTTTATTTTTTTCTCAAAAAGCTGGAACAATTTACTTTTGTTCTGATCTGTTTTCATTTATTAAATGCTTGAAATATAGATATTAAAAAACAGGCTTTAAAAGAGCCCATGTGTTTTAAATGGAGCTACTTGATTAGCTTTTAAACCCAAATAATTCTGGCTTTCATTGAATAGCCAATAATAGGCCCACCCCAAGTCTCTGTGACTCATTGTTTAGGTTTTGATAGCTAAGGATGAGTGTAAACAGCAATTGTTTTCTGTTCTGGCCAGAAATTCTAAGGGTCTTCTCCTAGATTGATATCTTTGGGGTGTTAAATGGGGCCATCTTTTGTCTCAATTTCATTCCTAGCCTTTAATCATTGAATGGGTGTGGCCTCAGACAAACCGAGACCTGGAAACAACCTTAATTTAGAAAGGTCAAAGTCACCCACTGTATCCTGGTCTGTTGCCAGTTATCTTGACCTCTGTCTTGCTACTGGACCCCAATGACTGGTGGAGAGAATTAGGTTGATGACTTTGCACACTTACCTCAAATCCAAATCACATGCAAGTCAAGATATTACTCTCATGATGTCATTGGTCCTCTTTGAGAACAAAAGACAAACAACAAAACAGCTATTGTTTTCAGAGATAGCTCTGTGGGGTCTATAGGTTTTTGGTTCTTTCAAGGTGGTATGATCTAAGGAGAGATGTGGTCACTACTCTTTTGGCATATACACTGGTCTGGGGGGGACCAGAAGCACTGTTCTCTGTCCTGCAACTGTGACCAAGGTCCCTATACCTTTGCCATCACAAACACTAATGAGTTAGTGTTTCTCTTAGCTCTGGAACTGCTACCTGGAAGCTGGGACTGCTTATGGGCAATGAAACAGAGTCCTTTTTCACCTAGTGCTAGCAAAAGGACCCTGTAATCTCCTTCCAATCAGTTATCCAGCCCCCTTACTGCCTGTGGGTTGGCAACTCCTGAAGCTGCTGCTGTTTTTGCTGATGAACTGATGCCACGGCATGTTGCTGTCACTCCCACTGATGCAGTCTGCATTGATCCGCAAGTCTGACCATCAGTCCACTGAGACAGATCTTTTCCTGACGACTCCCTAAGTTGTCCTGGGATGGAAAATTGTTTCAGCCCAAACTTTTATTGCTTCTGCCACTCCAAAATTCAATTTGAGGTGTTATTTTAAAGTTGTTTGGAGGGGAATTTGGGAGAGCTCAGGTAAGTTTTTGCCTTTACTCTGACATTTTGGTTTCACCTTGGTTGGTTGGTTTTTAATACTGGATTCCTTCCTCACAAAGGAACAGTATGGCATAGTTGATAGACACTTGGTTTCAGAGACAAGAAGACTAGAGTTCAAGTCCTATCTCAGACTAATATTGACTGTATGACCATAAGCAAATCTCTTAATCTATCAGTGCCCCAGGTAAATCTGTAACACTAAACTGCAAAGCAGGTATAGACCTATGTTGATAAGAGGAGTTTTTAATGAGGAGGGTATGTATTTGTGTGTGTGTGTGTGCGTGTGCGTGTGTGTGTGTGTGTGTGTGTGTGTGTGTGAGAGAGAGAGAGAGAGTTCT
>NW_020949602.1:7559858-7582757 GCF_900497805.2 Vombatus ursinus
TGCTGAGTGATTCATTACTAAAATGAAATTTCCTTAATATGTACAGATCAATTAATCAATCATGCAACAGACATCTATTAACTACCTACTATGTACCAGATATTAGATTAAGCATCAGAGATATAAAGCCAAACATGGTGTTAAATTAGTGAAAATGAAGGCTAGCCCATTAACATGATGGTATTCATTTATAAATCCATTTCTCCAAATGCCTAGTTGCCATCTATCAGAAGATAGTATGCCAGAGGAAAACCAGGAAGGATCAGAGAAACAAGGTGCTTCCTCCTGAAAGACCCTAAGTAGCTCTAGAGCTGCAGGACACCCTCAGGAAAATCAAGATATTCAGAAGAGAGGGCAAAACCCAACTTTAGGAGCTTGCCTTTGGCCAACTCCTAATTAAAATCCCGGTGGTTTCAAGCCTGGAATAGGCTTTCTGGCACCTGGTACCCTGAAGCATGCATGCTCTAGATTAGAGATGGGGGGAAATGACCACATCTGGATCAGGCTGTTCAATGAAACCATAAATATGTTTGGCCCCAAGACCTTTCCTTTTATCTTTTAGAAACCTTGCCTAATTTAATGGAAACTTAAGAGGTCTGGGCTGATTCCTTTCCTTTCTTCTGTTCTTGCTCATTACTGCTACTTACTTCAAAGAAAAGACAACTGAGAGACAAATATGACCATCATTGGTAGGAATAAGGTTCTGTGTTGGGTTTTTTGTTTTGTTTGTTTGTTTTGGGGGGGCATTAAGATGAAGAAATATACATTATACTAAATATTTCTTCTGAAATACAGTTGTTTGGAATTAAAACATTCAAGACTGAACCCTTCCCACAGTTTCAAGTTTGAGGTTGGACCTTATTATGAATGACTTACCAGTCTCTATGCTATAGCCCTAATTTCTTTCCCAAGTTCTAGTCTGTCACTCAATAAGCATTTATTAAGTGCCTATTCTATGTCAGGCACTGCACTAAATGCTGGGACTACAAAAAGTGGTAAAGAAGGTGCTGCCCTCAAGAAGCTCACAACCTAATAGGTAAGACAACAAGCAAACACATGTGTACAAGAAAGCTATAGACAGGATAAATCAGAAATAATTAACAGAAGGAAGGCACTTGAATTGAGAAGAGTCAGGAAAGATTTCCTGGAAAAGTTGAGATTTACTTGGAACTCAAAGGAAGCCAGAGAAACCAGTAGGTAGTGAATAAGGTTTATCTATTGCCTCCTGGACATCACCCCTCTCGATGCCCAAAGGGAATCTCCAAATTATTAAGGTACAGTGGAAAGAGCACTTGCTTTAGAGTTCCAGGACCTGAGATCAAACCCCATCTCTGATGCTTACCATCTATGTGACACTGGAAAAGTTGCTTAATCTCTCTGGACATCAGTTTCCTTAGCTATAATATAGAAGGAGGTGTTTGGACTGTAGGGCTCTTGAGATGCCTTCCAGCAGTGGGTCCATTATCCTATGATACTGTTCCCTGGACTCAACTGATTAGCTTCTCTTTGAAATCTACTTTTCCTCCAGATTCCTCGTACTAGCAGTGGGTGCCAGTATCCTCCCAATCATGCAGGCTCAAAATCTCTGAGTCATCCCTTGCTCTCTTTCCCCTGGGCCTCCCACATCCAATCTGCTTCCATGCTCCACATACAATCCTTTTATAAAAAAAAATTATTCAAATTTCTATACCTTCTCAAAGATTACAAAAATCTTTTCTTTAACAAGTAGAGCAAGAAACTAGTATTTCTTTTCAGAGGAAGAACCTGAATCTGAAGGAAGAGAAAAGACTTATCCAGAGGCATTAGAAAATGTCAAAGCTGGAAGATGAACCCAAGTAGAGTCATAACTTTAAGTCTTTTTCACTTGAGGAGAAAAAGGCATTTGGGTGGGTGGTAGCCCAGAGGAAGGTCTGATGGAAGTGGGGATGGACTTCAATGGCACAGAGAACAGGTGTGGTCAAACTAGAAGAAAGTGACTTCACTTCAGGGCTTAGGGAGTAACTAAGCCCAGAAAGGGAAGTGTTATTGCTATTTGACTTTCTGAGCAAAAGTCACTTTCTGAGAGAAAGTCAATGCTTTTTCAGTGTCCTGGGGCAAAAGACTAGCTGACTTGCCCTAGTTATGACTCTGAAGCTGGCTCTTTTGATTATAAGAATAAATGCTATTTTTACCTTAAAATTTTACCATCTACAATAGCTATTTCAATGCCAGTTGTTCATTTTTATTCTTACTGCCTGCACCCTAAGTGAGATCTTTAAAAACTCATATGTAGACCACTATTTCCTAGCTATTCCCCACCTCACCTTCAGTCTTCTCCCCTCTAAACCCTCCTGCATGAATTTCTACACTGATCTTCCCAAAGTTGTTCATTTCAGGGAGTCAGCATGGTATGGTTAAATGGGCATTTGTATGGATTCCAGGGACGTGTTCAAATTTTACCTCTGATTCTTGCTACCTGTGGGAACTTGGCTCACTTAATCTATATAAGCATCAGTTTCCTCTTCTGTAAAATGGTAGGGTTGGACTAGATGGCCTGTCAGCTCTCTTCCAGTTCTAGATTTGTGTTCTTATGATCTCAAACTTTCTAAAATCACTTTCCTGTTCAAAATCCTCCCCATTACTTATTTAATACACATCCCTTCTCTCCTTAAAATCCTTCCATGGTACTCCATTGACTCCTGAATAAAATCCAAAGTCTTTAGTCTGACATTTAAATATTTTCCATAACCACAGGTAATAAACCCAACTTTATCTGGCCTACCTTCTTTCCAAGAATTTCCCTGCATCAACCACCACTGTATTTGGATATTGGATAAATTTCCACCTCTTCACAGTCAATCAATCAATCAACAAATATGCATTAAATCCCTACTGTGTGGGCAGGCCTATTACACACACACACACACACACATACACACACACATACTATATGCATATACTATATAATACATACAAAGTCCCCATAGAGAAAAATAGATAGGTAGCTGGGTAAATAGATAGAAGTACTGGTCACACAATAGGAGCTTAACACACACACACACATACATACATACATATATACACATATACAGATGTGTCTGTGTCTATGTGTGTTGGTATGTCTGTGTTTGTACATATGTATATGTTTATGTGTGGATGTATGTGCACGTGTCTATATTCATATGTGTATATGCACATATACATATGTCTGTATACATGCATGCATATGCATATACACATATCTTTGAAAATGTCATAGTTTTATAGAAATGTAAGCTTTCTCCAGCACCCATATATTTATATTTCTGTGTGTGTTTATATGTGTGTATTTCAATCTTTACAATAACCTTGTGAGGTAAGTATGAATATTATCCCCATTTTAAAGACGGCTTGCCAAGAGTTAGTGACAGCACATGCCAATGGCCAGTAAATGCCAGGGATAGGATTCAAACTCAAGTCCACCTGACTCCAAGCCAAGCCCTCTATGTACTCTACCAGCTGCCAGACTTCAGGGATCTAAATAGGGCATAAAATTCAGCTGATACCTGAGCAAGAATTCCTTTTAAACTGTATCCACCAAGTGAACGTGCAACTTTCATTAGATTGGAAGTCATACCACATATAAACAGACAAGTTTCTTGAACTAAACTGCCAAGCATTCAAACTCTGCTGCAGAGAGCGCAACTACAATGGGCTGTCTATCTTGTTCAAAATGCCAAACATATGTTTGCCTAGAAGACTATTTTATGGAGAACTCACATACGGCAAGCACTCACGTGATGGTCAGAAGAAGCAATACAAAGAGATTCTCAAAGTCTCTCTTAAGAACTTTGGAATTGACTGTGTGACATGGGAGACACTGGCACAGGACCACTCAGCATGGCATGCCCTCATCAGAGAAGGGGCTATGATTTACGAACAAAGCAGAAATGAAATAGCTTAAAAGAACCACAAAGTGCACAAATTTAGAGAACCCACTCCAAATGTTCACATGGACTATTTGTGCCCGACCTGTGGTAGAACATTTTGTGCTCATATTGGGCTGATCAGCCATAGTTAAATGCATCAGAACTTGATTCTAACACAGTGATGTCATGTCGGTCCACTTCGAGAATAAAGGACAATAACCAGCCAATCAGAGAGACAAGTTAATATAAGATAATTTGATCAAAGAAGACCTCTACATCCAAGGGAACATGGAAAAGATTCACACGTGAGGAGGTATCTAAGCTCAGCCTCGAAGAAAGTGAAGAATTCTAAGAGGCAGAGGTGAGGAGTGTGTTCCTGGCAAGAGAAACAGTCTATGCAAAGGTAGAGAGGTAGGGTATGGATGGTGGACTTCAGGGAGCAGCGAGTACATCTGTTTGTCTACATTGTAGTGTATGAAGGAGGATAATATGAAATAAACTTCAGAAGGTACAGTCCAGAGGCAGATTTTTAAAGGGTCTTAAAGAGTTTGTATTTTCTCCTACAAATGCAGCTTTGGAGTCAGAGGAATAACATGGTCAGACTTATGTTTCAGGAAGACTGTTGTGGGAGCGGTGGGGAAGATGACTGAAAGAGGGCTGAGACCAGCAGCAGGAAGGCCAGCTCTGAGCTGATCACTTCTAGTCCTGGCAAGAGGTGCTGAGGACCTGGATTAAGTCAAGGGTGGGTGAGAGGTGATGAGGGGATAGATTTCAAGAAGCAAAAACATGACAAGCCTGGCCCATTCTGGGCCCCCTCTCTGCCAGAACATGTCTGGACTCTGCATCTTCTACATTCTACATGGTAGAGAAAACAGTTTTGCAAATCAGTGGTCCATGTATTCACTCTGAATTACGCCATGCCACATCAATCCTACAGAAAAAATGATGCCATTAGTGAGACTATTTGGGAAGGGACATGTGGCTATAATTATAATGGTCCAACATCTTGGTCACGCACAGACCAATTAGTGTTTGTGCAATGCATACTGATGAGGCTGCATCAATATGGCAACAGATAACTCCCAAAGGGTGATTTGTTTCCAGTCACTAATAATGGTTTTGACCAATTTCCGTGTTGTTTTGAACATCACAAAGAGAAAAAATAGGAGAGTCCTTTCTTCTTCTCTAGCCACATAAACCCAGAACCCTTCAATCTTACCTCAAAAGCCATAAGAAGACAATCAAGAGAGGCCAGATCTCACCATCCAAGATGAAGCAACTGTGGATATTAGATTATTAGCTTCTTAAAGGCAGGTACTCTTGTTCATCTTTATATTTCCCAGAGAGAGAGCCCAGCCAAGCTCAATGAATATTAATTCATTTAAAAGGTATTTATTAGGGGCTGACTATGTGCCAGGTACAATGCCAAGTACTAGGGGTTTAAAAAAGAAAGAAAAGAAAAAACCATCACTGGCAAAGAATTTGTGTTGATCGAGTAATTATTATTATTTAACAATGTTGGACATGAAGAAGGAATATCAAATCAACAAACATTTATTAATCACCTACTATGTGCTGGGGACTCTGTTAAATGATGAGGATGTGAAGGAAAGCATGACAGTATCTGCCTTCTAGTAGCTTACAGTCTAATGTGATTTTCTCCTAGTCTTATCCTCACCTCCAGAATTATCTTTGGGCCCTACTTCTCACTCCTAATAGCCCTAGTCAAAATGATTCTCTCCAGGCTCCTTCAGAAATCTGGGATTTAGGGTCAGAGGAGTTAGATTTTAATGCACAGTCTGTCACTACCTACTGAGTAAATCACTCAATCTCTCTAGACCTCAGTTTCCTCATCTGCAAAATAAGGGGGCCAGACAGCATGACATTTATGGCCCCTTCCAGGTCTTGATCAAAATCTAAATACATCTTCTGCAAGAGATAACAATCCTTAAAAGAAAGACGGAAGCTCTTTTTCATAGCATTGCCTCATTTGATGCCCCCCCACCCTTGTTCTAGAGTGGAAGGAAGACCTGAAATGGCACAAAGAGGGAGCCCTTGCTATATACCCCTCTATCCCCCCCAACACCACTAAAGAGCCGTACCCTCAATCCCAACACAGCTAGCAAGATTCAGCCTGTTATGATTGAGTTAAGGAATTATTGGAAGGCACATTTTATAACTCTTGTTGTAATTAATGTGACAAGAAATAATAATTGACTTAGTAATGTAATCAGATCAAAATGTATTTGATTTGATCTGTCAAGTTGTTATTCATATCTCCAGTTTGGATCACTGGAGCTTTCAGCACTTAATTATTTCTGAAAGCAAGGAAAGCAGGGGCAGGCAAAGCCAGGCACAGTTGGATGTCTTAGGGAACTGTGACCCTCCATCCCTTTGGCAAGGCAGAGGAGGCAAGAGGCTGTGGCCATTAATTATCCAAATAGGAAAAGGCAGATGTCATTTACGTTTCTGCTACCCGACCTATGTCAACCATTTTCTAGAGTGGTATACAGCAAGTGCTGGGGTCAGAGGTCTGACTCTCACACTGTGTTTACATGCAAATGTCCTTAAAAATAAAACTCCTTCATGTTTATGCTTCTCTATACAATGCCCAGGGGGACTGGAAAGATGAATCACGAACCCAAGTCTCTTAGGTAAATCTCAGCTCTAGGAAAGAAGAACTAGATTTGATTCTAGAGATGAGGGGAAGACGTGACTTGCCCAGGGTCACAAGGCTGCTAAATTGCTGTCCATTGTGTGTAGAATTGTCCGCCCCTCTCCCTTTCAGCTTCTGTATTTCTTCTAGAGTTACTCAAATCCTACTTTCTTCAGGAAGCCTTTCCTGGTTCAGGTCTATGTCCCTACCCCCCTCTACAAACACATTATATACACATATGCTAAATACACACACACGCACACACATACAGATGCTAAGGCTTTCTTCTTGGAAATTGCCACAGACCAATGTCAGCATGTAAAGATGGGAAAGGAGGTCTACCAAATTAATCAAACACCCCACCCCAATCAAAGTTATCACCTCAATCAGATGAGAACACATCTATCAAATGAATCAATAGATTAATCGAAGACATTGAACTAAGGGAGAAAAATTCTTAATCAGTCTGGAAGGAATAAAAGCCATTGGAAGAAATGAAAGGACATGATACAGAAATTTGCTGGGATTGGTCGAGAAGATTTAGTCATGTCCCATGGGGCACTGAGTAAAATAGCAAGTCAGTTTGGACCACAAGTGTTTGGGTGGCAGGACTGCTCAGTGATGGCAGCAGTTGTGTTCAAGCCCTTGAGAGGGAATTGCTTAGTAGGAGAAGTGCTTTTGTGCCTTCCCTCCCCCTCGCCTTCACCAGAGGATGCCCTCGGGAAGGGTTGGAGGATTTGGATTTCTCATTCGTGTTCTAGTGGTGTCACTGGGATGTCCAACACCAGAATCTATGTTGGGAGCCAAGGACAGACTAGGCACAGTGAGGAAAGGCAATCGGGGGACTCTCTAATGAGCCTTGAAGAAGGTTCCACCACCATGCCTAAAGGAATCTTCACGACCACTCCAGAAAGGGAGAAAGGACTTCTATCCAACTAGAAGCTGGAAGCTTCTCTTCTGGCATGTGTTCACTGAGTGTGTGTCCATTTCCCCTGGTTTCTGCATGTACTTGTGGGAGAGTATGTCACAGACTTTTCTGTGTTTTGTTATTCTTATTATTTCATCGTAGTAAATAAATTACTTGATTTGACATCAAGTAATAGCACACTGGATTTAGAATCAGAAGGCTTGGGCTTGCTAGGTTTGGTGGCCAGCACACATATAATGCCTGCTATTGGGGATGCTGAGGCTGGTAGATCATTTAAACTGGGGGATTCTGAGTTGTAGCAAGGCAGATACCAATTGGGTGTCAGCAAACGGTCCAAATGGTTTGCCAATAAAATACATGAATTTTTTTTATATTCAATTATATTGAATATAATTATATTGAAATTTTATTGAAATAAAGATGTATTTTTTTTCTCCATTCAAGTTCAGAGACCTCTAGAAATTTGACCTGTGGTTAAGAACCCCTGGACGAAATGATTAATAAAATCCCTTCCAGCTCTAAATCCTATGATCTGCATATTTCAATACTCAACTCCAAGTTCACCAAACTGTATTGTGGTACTGAAGAGAGATCAATAAAGTGGCATTGTCAGATCAAAGGGAGAACCTAAGATATTAATATTAATGGAAGAGGAGGACTTAGATAAAATATTGAAAAGTGAAATGAGCAGAACCAAGAGAACATTGTATACAGTAACAACAATATTGTTTTAAGAATGACTTTGAGCAAACAAGTCATTTTGAAAATTACAAATACCCAAATTAACTATACAGGACATGTGAAGAAAGATGCTCTCTGCATGCTATCTGAGAAAGAACTGATAAAAAGAAGTATAGAATAATCATATATATGTATATGTATATATACATAAATATATGCACATACATGCATATACATACATACACATACATACATATATATATACACATACATATATATGTTTGGGTCTAATGGAAGCTATCTCTAGGGCAGGAGGAAGAGGGAAGAAAACAAAGAAATTTGCACGATCATTTTGTTGTGTATTTGAAAGAAATAGACAGCCATGCGTAGTAGATTTGCAGTTTCATGTGCAATCATCTGTTTATCATACTGTGTTATGGAAATGCTTGTTTAATCTCATAAATCAAAACAATTGAAATATTAATGGTAGAGAGTTTACAAAACCCTTTAAATGCATTGTCTCATTTGGGACTCACAAAAACCTTACCAGACTGGTATTGTAGATATTATTTTCCCTGTTTTGCAAATAAAAAGACAAGTCAAGGAAATGAGGCTCAAAAAGACTACATAGGTTATTGATGGTCACACAGAAAGTGGCAAAGGGAGAATCTGAACCCAGGTCTTCCTTACTTAAAGTTCAACACTCAGTCCACTGTACCTCACTTTAGAGCCAAATCCGACTAGTATTATTTCATTATATCATCTCATTTTACAAGTGAGAAAACTAAAATCTGAGTGGCCATTGTACACAATGAATACAGAATCTAAGGACATGGAACTTACTGCTGAACTGATTTGTTAAGACTACCAGAATCTGCGGTTCTGGGATCCAGGACTTTGGGAGCTAGAACCTGGACTAAAGCTACAATATTACTTTACAGCATTTAGCATTTACTAGTTAAACCCCATTCTGTCATGTTCAACATATGGGTTAAGTTTTCGTAACAAAACTATAAATCAGGTTGACCTGAGGTTTAGATAGAAGCTCTAAAAACCTTATGGAGGGCTATTGACTGTATTAAATAAACAAATGAAAACTCCTTTCATTGTTAATTAAGCATTGATTAGAAAGAAGGGAAACTCAGTGGAAAGAACAGAACTCCATTGCATGAGTAAATTAGTTACCCAGGGAATCATCTCCTGACTGACAGGTGAGAGTCATGGGGTTTGGCACATAATTTCATGAGTCATTATATAGCAGAGCTTTCTTAATCTTTCCATTTGGGAATGGAAGAAAGATCAAGCCCAAGAACTCAAGGGTATCTTAAAGAGGCCAAACTATGGGGAGTATGTAATGTTGGATGGAGGTGAGCTCCCCTTGCAAGAATGAGATGAGGCAATTTGAATAACATAGAAATTATACATTTTATATTTAAAGGAAGAAATTCTGAGGCCTCAGGAAACAGGCAAAAGTGGCAAAACTCTGGGAAGGTGTGCACAAGCCAGGGCTTTTAAAAATCAGAAGTAAAAGATTTTTAAGGCACAGCTGAAGCAGTTAACACAGGTGGAAAGTGTATCACCCCCAAGAATAAAACTACTAAAGGCCAGTGGTTCTAGTTCTTACACAGCAGTTTAGGTACATACTTAATAAAGGCTTGTTGATTTAGGGCTCAGAAAATAAAACCATTGTTAGAATAATTTAAGCAGAGCTGATAGCAATTGAGATTAGATACAAGACACCAATCTGTACCTATGTGTTATATTTAATCAGATTTTGCTCCATTTTATATCTTATGTTATACATTTCACAAAAGTTTAATTTAATTTAGTTGAATCAATATGAAACAACATTTATTTATTTGGTTAATTTTATAAGGACCCATAATTTCTGTAGTTTGGGGGACTCTTACTGAGGATACACCCTTTACCAGTATAAATCTACAATTCAATGTTTTACAGATTTGCCAGGGATCATTGAGAAGTTGCATGATTTGCTTAGAATCACACAGCCGATATGGCAGAACTTGAATCCAAGACTTCTTGACTCCAAGACCGTATAAGCTAACCCATACCACCTCTCAATCAACATTTCTACAACCGTCTTAATGAAGAGACTAATTTTTTAGGTAAAACTAAATTAACTAAGATGCTCTAGCTTTGTTGCATTTCTGAATTATCAGTACCTTGCCATAGCTTACTTGCTCAGGGCACACAGAAATAACAAAATTAAGTGACACAAATATTGATAATTTTAAATGTTAAGTCCTTGGATGTGACTAAAATACAAAGATTCAAAGATGATTGTCATCTATGCTGATACCGTCTTTGAAGAGCGTGTTGACTTGTGCTATTGAAAGAGCGTTGAAGGTGGTTCCAAATCCCGTGTCTAATCCTTGCTGAGCCTGAGTAAATCAATCTTTGAGTTTCAGTTTCTACACTTTTAAAATTCAGATACTTAGACTATCCACATCTTAGTTATGAAGAAAACACTTTGTAAGCTGAGTTCCTTATTTTGAATTTGTATATTGAAGAAAAATAGGCTGGCAGTCACTCACATAAAAATATCTGAGACTGATAATACCAATTGTCTTTGTCACAGCTAATGGATTTTCGGAGAGGAGGGATTTTGGAGGTCATTTTAGGATAATGAATTCAGGGGTATAGGGAACTCAAAACTTATCTAATTCAATTCCCTCATTTTATAAATAGGGAAACTGAGGCCCACAGAGTGGAAATAGCATAGTATCTTAAATGTAGAGGTGAAATGGACTTTTGAAATCATCCAGCCTAGCCACCACCCATTTTACTGAAGAGAAAACTAAGGCTCAGAAAGAAGAAATTGTCCAAAGTCATACAGTTTAGTAAGTGACAACAAATCAACCCTCCAGCTCCAGGCTGCTTCTTCAGGAACATTCACGTCATGACAGAGCTAATTGTTGTGCCTAGTTCCTACAAGTCTAGTACTCTGTCAGCAATCAGTGTTTGAGTGCTTGCCACGGGCTACATGGCACAATGAATAGAACACCAAGCCAGCAGTCAGGAAGACCTGGGTCTAATCCAGCCTCAGATATTTACTAGCTGTGTGACCCTGTGTGAGTCATTTAACCCTGTTTGCCTCAGTTTTCTCATCTGTAAAATGAGCTAGAGAAGGAAATGGCAAACCACTCCAGTATTTCTGCCAAGAAAACCCCAAATGGGGTCACAAAGAGTCGGATATGACTGAAATGACTGAACAGCAAGTACTATGGGCTCAAGGAGCACATTTTTGTAAGGGAGACAGCATGTAAATAACTGGGTATGCGTAGTACGTTCATTAAATGCCTACTATGTGACAGTCACTGTGCTAAATCCTTAGAATACAAAGAAAGGCAAAAGGCAATCCCTGGCCCTAAGGAAACTCACAGCTGAACTTTAATGGACACTTGAAGGAAGCCAGCAGCTGGAGAGAGGAGGTAAACATCCAGCTTTTGGCATCTGGGCTCAGTGCGCTATTCTACAGTACTGTATTTAACCTGTAGCCATTTTTAAATTTTGTTTTTTCCTTTCTCAAACAGTTTTGTTGATCCTGATTCTCCCTTATGAAGACTGAGAACATTTCAGATGACTTCAGCTGCGTCTTGATATTACTTGGGAACTTGCCATCTAAAATGTGACTGCAAAAACCAAAATGGCGGCAAACAAATTATCTATTCTTGCCAGACTCAAGTTCCATAAGAGGGGGATAATAATTGCTCTCACCTCACAGGGTAATTATGAGAATAAAATATGAAAATATACGTAAAGTGCTTTGCAAACTTTATTATAAAGCTATATGAATGTTTGGTATTAGCTATTGGAAGATGGTGACCTGTATTGGTAAAGGGATTTTCCTCATATGGGAAGTTCCCTATACCATCAAAATTATAAACCTAGCTCCTTGCCATATTTATATGTGTCAGACATGGTACCAAACCCTGAGGATGCAAAGACAAAAAGATCATTCCCTGACCTCATGGAGCTTATAGTCTAACTGACAAGACCATGTATACACAAATATATACAAAATAGATACAAGGGAATGAGGGAGTTAGTTACCTACATTATGCTATGTGAGCATCCCAATAATGCTGTTAGACAGGTGCTGCAGATTTAATGCATATTTGAGGAAACCAAGGCAGAGAGGTTAAAAAACCTCCCACTGGTCTCACAGATCACAAGTGTTGGAGGCAGAATTCTAACCCAGATGTCCCAGTCCTCCTTCCATGGACATGACACTGTTCCCCGAGCTCATTGATTTGGGCACTTGATCTGCCAGTATGAACAATTAACCAAAGACAACTTGTCATTAGACCATCTGCACAATGTGAGTAGGTGTAGATTGACTAGTTGTCCTATTTACAGATGACACTAAGGTTGCAGGGATACTGAGCACACTGAATGATAAAGTAGACTTCCAGGTGGCACGATGAATAGAGTGCCAGACCTGGAGGCAGAAAGACTTTAGCTCAAATCAGTCTTTAGTCACTTCACCTCTGTCTACCTCAGTTTCTTTAACTATAAAATGGGGTTAATAACTGCACTTACCTCTCAGGGTTGTTCTGAGGATAAACTGAAATAATTGTAAAGTACTTTGAAAACCTAAAACACTATATGAACACTAGCTATTATTATTGTCGTTATTACAGTCAGGATCTAAAAGGATCTTGAAAAGCTAAACCATTTAAATGAAACTAAAATGAAATTCAATATGGGTAAACTAAATTCTTACACTTGAGTACAAAAAAATTTGAGTAGAAAATGAAGGAAGCATGGATAGACAACTGTTGTTCTTATTATAAAAAAAAAGATCTGGCAGTCTAAGTGGACTGCAAGTGTAAACATAAATTAAGACTGTGATGCGTTAGCCAAAAAAAAGCAAATGTGATAATGTGATCTTGGACTGTATTAAGAGAGACAGAGCTTCCTGACCACATGAGACCATACCCATTCAGTTCTGGACACTGCCATTTTGAAAAGACTTTAATGATCTGGAAAGCATCCAAAGAGGGGCAACATTCTGGTAAAGGGCCTGGAGTCTACATCATCTATGGATCTGTGCCTCCTCACCTTTGTTCCTCTTCAAATTCCTCCTGGGTTCAGATGCTGCCTCTGACACAAGTTGACTGTGTGGTTCTGGGCAAATCACTGGACCTCTCATCGATCTAGGTGGATCTTTAAGACTTTCATTTATGGGAAAGGTGCTGACTTGTATTGGTAGAGCGAATTCTCTCATCTGGTAGTTCCCTATATCATTGAGATCACAGCTCCTCTCTCTATCCTCTACCCTATATTTTGAATCTACTTATCTGGGTACAGGTTGTTTCCCTAATAAAATTTAAGCCTGATTTTTTAAAAAACTCTATTACCTAGCACAGTATTTGGCACATAGGGGTTATTTAATAAAAATGCTTGTTGCTTGGCTGGTTTATTCATTCCACAGTTAATGCTCTGGGGAAGCCAATTTAGCCTTAATTATAAAAAGAAATTAGAAGAACCAGATCTTGACATACTAGATCTCATTCTTTTAGATGATATTGATAATCAATTAAACTCCATTATCTCAAGTAGTGACTGTCTACTGTGGGACGCCACAGGAAGGATTCTTGATCAGATTTGCATTGAACTTCATGACTTCAGAGATCCTTTCCAGCTTAGAGACTCTAGGATTCTGGGACCTTTTCTTTTAGTCTTCTAAAGAAGATCCAGGGCTAAAAGGATAAAAGTGCTTTTATATAGATCTTGCTTATCTTAATACCCTTTGAACTTGTGCTTTTTGTGCTGACCTTTGATTTCACTGGTACAGGGAGCAACCTGGCAAGGAAAGTCCCTCTATCAAGTACACATCAGCCACTGCCCAGCAACCTAGGGTCTTAGAGGGTCCCCTAGAGACGTGAAGTGACTTGTCTAGGGTCATACAGCCAGTCCATGTCATGGTGAGTCTTTCACAAATATTTGAAGATAGCTATAACATAACATGGCTGACTCTGAGCCCACTCTCTCAAGATGAAGCCAATGATATCCAGAAGGCATTGGGCAATCTCTTTCCTTTATCACTGGCTCAAGACCCTACCAGTTATATTCCCTCTGATTTTAGGGGACCAATGATTAGCACCCCAATTCCATTTAACAACTTAACATTGTATTGACTTCTACAAAGGGATATTTATTTCGAAGTTATAGCAAAAATAAATGTAGAAATAATACCCTGACAAGCACTGGGGATACACAAACAAAGGTGTCCAATAAGGCAATGTCTTCTAGTTTTATTCTCTTTTTCACAAAGTCACAGTTCTGCTCCTTGGAGCCACAGGGAACAAGTCTAACCTCGGATAGAACTTCAAACATTTGCAGATGTCTAGAATGTGTCCCCTTTGGACTTTATTTATTCTAAACTAAATGCCCCATTGATATTTTATTTGTAAAATGGCTTAGTGAATAAAGACAGATTGAGATTTAGGAAAGCCTGGGTTTGAATCCCACCTCAGACACTGTCGACCTAGCAAATTACTTAACCTCCATAAGCATCAGTCTCCTCATACATAAGATGCAGAAAATAGCAACAAAATTAGCATTGTCTTGGGCAAGTTAGACTCTCTGGGCTTCAGTTTCTTCATCTGTAAGTTGGAGATAATAGCACCTACTTCATAGGCTTTCTGTGATCTGCTTTGCAAATCTCCAAGTCCTATGTAAATGTGAATTTTAATATAATTATTCCATTTCTAAGTCTCTATTCACTTTAGAATGAAGGACTAAGAGGGGATGTTCTCTAAAAGAGTTCTCTAAAACTGAACTCTTCATTTGAAGCACTTCATTAACTCCTTAATAATGTCAATTTTTTAAAAAAATCTGGATATTATCTGAGTTTGGCTCCTGATGATACCTGAGGAGTTTATGTATTTGATTTTTCTAGACGGAATCATAAAATCACCTCCCTGGTTGTTATACACATAGTCAGACTAATGCTGAGAAATCTTCTCCAATACCTGAGGAATGAGTTTAGTCTTGGCCATTCACATGAAATCAATCAATCGCCAATCAACAAGCATTTACTGAGCATTTTACTATGTGCTGAACACTCTAATAAGTTCTCAGAATACAAAGAAAGGCTTTCATTGAAATGGGAGAGACAACATATATTCAAGATAAATGCAGAGTAGATAGAATGTAACCTACGGGGGTGACCCCTGCCAGAGCAGGGGGGAGGCAAAGGCTCCTGGAAGAGGTGCTGATTGAGCTGAACCTCAAAGGAGCCACGGATTCAGCGAGTCGGCGCTTGAGAAGGAGAGAAAATCAGGCATAGCAGCTAGGCCACAAAGAGAGGCAAGAAGGCAAACCTCCCAAAGGGCCCTGAAGTCTTCTCGGAGGCTGACTGGGCCATCCATTCCCCTACTCTCTCCCCCATCCCAGCCTGACCCTCTCAAGAGGATCAGTGTCCACCAGTACTTAAGGCAGAGCAAAGCTTACCGCTTTCTGCCCCAGGTATAGTTGGAGTGCCTGAGGCTCCCCTCTGGCAGACAAGCTCTTCTGCCCCCACATCCATAGTGAACAGTGGTACATGGTAAAAATCAAACCCGAGCCTACATATGTATATCAGACTCCTTGGTTCAACACTTTCAGAGGAGACAAGAGATTTGTTTTCAATCTGACCCCCCCTCCACCCCAGTGTATGAGTCACCAGTCAGCACATCCCCTTTCTGGGGACAGCCCCTGGGAACAGGGCTCAGGGATGATGGAGATGACAAAGTCAACAATAAAAACTTCCTGGAAGTCTCATGTTTACTGAGATCTCATCGACCTTGACTAGCTTCAGGTTAGTTGTGCGACCTTGTTGGAAGCCAGCTTCATTTTTAAAAGGAGCAGTGACAGGCTCTTGGGAATAAATGAAATCACTGATAACAGTTATGTTTAGGAGATTGAAGAATTTAAATGCCAAGAAATTGCCTACCATGAGAAAGTCCAACCCCACCGCTCAATCTCCACTTCTGGTCCACCCTCAAACCTGCTCCAGGAACACATCAGTCTGCTCCACCTTACTGCCTCCTCCCCCCAGGAGGACCTACCAAGAGGCTGACTCAGTGACTGGTGGTTCTCTGCCTGAAATCACCCTAGCAGGAGGAAGCCCAGACCCACCCACTATTCACTCTCCACTTCCCACTTAATATAGGACCTGTGCTACCTACCACCACACCAGTCCACCTTCACTGCTGCGAATTAAAAAAATTAAGCACTTAACATACACACATGTATATAAGTATGTATGCATGTATATGTGTAGATGCATGTGTAGGTATATATGTATATACATACACATATATAAGCATATATACGTGTATGTATGTATATATGTATATATGTGTGTGTGTGTGTGTGTGTGTGTGTGTATACTTCTTTCAACTCAAGAAGCATTTATTATGTGCCTACTATGTGCCAGGCACAGTGCTAAACACCAGAAACACAAAGAAAGACAAACATTCTACACATTCTCAAGGAGCGCACAAGGCAATTAGCAGAGGGAAGACATTGGCATTAAGAAGGATTGACAAAGGTTTCTGGCAGAAGGAAGGGTTTTTATCTGGGGAGGTCAAGGAAGAGGGGGAGCATTCCATGCAGGGGGAAGTCCATGAAAATTCTGAGTCAGGAGATAGAGTGTACAAGGAGCAGCTGGCTCTCTCTGACCCTCGCTCTGCCTCTGTCTGTCTCTCTTTGTCTCTTTGTCTCTCTCTGATTCTCTGTCTCTCCTCTCTATGTTTCTCTTCTTTCTCTCTATATCTCTCTCCTCTCTCTTTCTGTTTCTCTCTCTCTCTCTCTCGTCTGTCTCTGTTTCTGTCTCTCCCTTTTTGTGTCTCTCCCTTCTGTCTCTGTCTTTCCTAGTTGAAATTTAGTTTTCCCAAAAGAACATAAAACACAAGCAAAGGCAGTCCTCTTGATGTTTCCCTACTGAAGTAAGGAAAATGTTTTGGGTGCTGGGGGTGGTGCCTGTGGAGAAATAAGCACTTCATAGGAAGGTCACCATTAATGTAATTTCTGCTGCCTGGTTTCTACTAGTTAATCAAAAGTCAATAATGAACATGGTTCTCTTTTGTCCTTTTAGGCTTAAATATTAGCCCCCAACAAATAGGGCGAGTTTTTTCAGGCCCATGTTTCAAACTGGCTTCCTGGAGGATTGGGGATGGCCACAAGGCCCAGGAAGGTGGCCACACCTGATAGCCTCAAGCATGCAGGTGTGGACACAAAAATCTACACAAACTGGTTTTGTCTTTCCTTGAAAAAAAAATGAGGAGGGGAACAAAAAAAGAGCCACCACATTTTGAATGAAGACCCTGATTCCTCATTAGCTGAATGAATAATTTATCAGCAGTTCCCTAAACTGGATAATGACACTTTTGTTGTCTGCCCAAAGAGCAGGGATACTGTTCGACAACAGTAAGAATAGTTTGGGGAAAAACAAAAACTGTCTTTTTCACCTTTGATCCTGCCTTGTCTGAAAATTGCAGACATATCATTAAGAGACCAGCCCTGCCAAGGAACATGAAATAGTCATCTGTGTGTGTGTGTGTGTGTGTGTGTGTGTGTGTGATGCACATGTACACGTGCCTATTTTTAAATGAACAGAATCCCAAACAAATCACTTAATAAGTTTTAAAGAAGTGTTTCCCATCACTCCCACTACTTGCTCAAACTAATAACATTCCACACTGAGGGGTTTTTATTGTAATTTTACTGTGGTTAATCATAGCATTGCTTTTATAAACACATTACAAAACATAGTTTAACTTAGCTTAAGGGAGGTTGGCACTAGACCCCATTGCTAGGTCTTATTGCACTGGGAGCAGATACAGATCAATGTAGCTGAGGGAGGGGAAAGGAGGAGGAATAGCATGGAACAGCCCAACTGTGGGTACCCAACAATGTGATCCCCAACAATGGTACTGGGAAAGGAAGTTGCCTGTCTGCTGCTCAACTCCCAGTGGAGGTGGAGGAGGAGGAAAGTGGGCCTGACAGAGGGGCATCTTGGTGATGGAAACTTGTCCCCAAGGGGGAGGTTCCAGGGAGCACTCTACAGAGTAGTACCATGAACTGATGTAATATCCCATGAACTCAGCAGTCACAACAGAGAGGAAGCATCTCTTTCTAAATGTGGATATGCTGGGGCAGAACCCTGTTGCTCTTTGCTACTTATGACTTTTCCCTGGAACCACTGTACACAAGGAATGGATGGGGCAACCACTGGTGACAGCATTAGGTCTTTCTGACTGCAGAGCAGCTAAGTGGCACAGATGTGGAGTCAAGAAGACTCATCTTCATGAGTTCAAATCTATCCTCAGATACTAACTATGTGAACCTGGGCAAGTCACTTAGGCCTGTTTGCCTTAGTTTCCTCATCTGTAAAATGATCTGGAGAAAGAAATGGCAAAAGACTCCAGTATCTCTGCCAAAAAACCCCAAATGGGGTCATAGAGAGTGGGAATGCACAACAAAACCTCCACCACCACCACCCCAGATTCAGCCTTCATTACAAAGGACACAGTCCCTTAAGAAAAACCAAAGCTCTACTAACAAACCTGCCAAATAGTTCAATGTGTCTATTCAGAATCGCTTGTCATAGGTTAATAAAAGACCCCTTTCAAAAAGCTGATGTGGTTCCTGAAAACAATTTTATTCCTTAAAACTAAAATCTCTCCCCATCCCATTTACTTCCCTACTCCTTCAAAATAGAGACAGAGAAGGAGAGAAAGAGGAGAGGGGCAAAGTTAGAAGAGACATTAAGTGTAATGGTCCCCGAGCGGGCCCTTCTGAAGAATACAAGTTTAAAACTCAGGAAATCTGCCTAACCCTCTGCCTCTCCCCAATCAGCCTGCCCTGTAGCCACAGATGTTACTAATTCAGTGGGAGAGCAATTCCCAGCTCCCAGAACAGAATCTGAGTGAGAAAAATCGGAAAAGTCATTGGTTGCTATTAGCTACGCATTCTACAGTACAAAGGAGTGTGGGGAGCCAGGAATCTGCGGCCTGGATTAGAGGGACCATGGCCATTAAAAAGCAATGACAAATAGCCTCTCAGTGGCCCAGGCAAGGCCAGGATGGGAGGTGAAAAGTAGAAGTTGGCCGCACCAGCCAGAGACTCTAAGAACAGGCCAACATTTCTGCTAAAGAGTTCAGATCTCCCTTTCTCCCTGACCTATACCCCCTTAAAAGTGGCTAACTTCACAGGAGGACTGAGGATTTTTTTTTTGAGCTTACTGAATAGGCAGTCAGAGAATCATTGATTTTAAGCTAGAAGAACATTTCTTTCAGATCTCTCATTTTCCAGATTTAAAACTGGAAAAGACATGAACTCAAACCAAACCTCAGATACATTCTGGTTGTGTGACTCTGGGCAAATCACCTAACCTCTGTCTTCCTCAGTTTCCTCTATTGTAAAATGAGGATAATAACAGCTACTACTTGGAAAGATTGTATAAGGATCAAATGAGATAATAATTATAAAACACTTAGCACAGTGCCTGGCACATAAGAGGTGCTACCTAAATACTTATTCCTTTGCCTTCCCTTTTTTGTTGTTTAGTCTGGGGTTTTCTTGGCAAAGACACTGGAATGGTTTGCCATTTCATTTCTACAGATAAGGAACTGAGGCAAACAAGATTAAGTGACTTTCCTAGGGCCACATAACTAGTAAGTGTCTGGGGC
This sequence comes from Vombatus ursinus, assembly GCF_900497805.2. Lineage (NCBI taxonomy): Eukaryota > Metazoa > Chordata > Mammalia > Diprotodontia > Vombatidae > Vombatus > Vombatus ursinus. The sequence goes on from NW_020949602.1 coordinate 7,579,716, forward strand.
CAGATTTAAATTCAGGGAGATGAGTCTTCCCGACTCCAGACCTAGCACTCTATCCTCTGTACCACCTGGCTGTCTTCCCTTCCCCTTCTCTCCCTTCACCTTCAAATTACTCATTTTCTATGAGGAGAAACTGAAGCTTGGAGAAGTAAAATGATTAGTCTAAAATCACACCGATATTTAGTCACAGACACAAGGGTCAAATCTCCTCCTACTTCAAAGCAGGAGCTCTGTCCGTTTCACCAAACCATCATAGTACCTCCACATGGTAAGAGGCAGTGTGGATAGGATTTAAAGCAAATACTGACTGTGGTGCCAGAAGAGGACAGCTCAAATTCTGACTCTCTCATTGATTACCAGCAAGTCACAACCTCTCTGAGACTCAGTTTCTTCATTATTAAAATGAGAATAATCATAATGAGATTCAATTTGAACTACAAACTCAACATGAACACATGTAGGAATCCATTTGAATCTTGGTTCTGCAAGTTATTAGTTTTGTGGCTTTGGGTAAGTCACAACCTCACCAAGACTCAGTTTCTTTGTACATAAAAGAGGAACAATGGAGCAACATGGAGTAGATGAATGTCAAATGTTGTTTTTCTCTCTCATTTTGTAGTTATCAAACATGGAGTTCTATTTTTAGTTTATGTTTTATTGCTTATATTCACTTCTTGTGTGCAAAGATTATATCCTATTCATCACTGCGCCTCTATCAGTGTCCAGCACAGCATCTTCCATGGGGTCAGCATGCAGTTAAGTGCCCATTGATTGAGCAATTGAAGATAGCTTTTTAATGTTTTTTTTCCCATTGATCCATCAGCAAGTTCCATTATGCTCTCACCTCTCCAAATTCTCTTCATCTCTGTCTTCTCTGTACTTTGAATTAAAATCTATGATTCTTCTGAAGAGCTCAGGAAGTTCCACCCTTGTGATTTCACTGCATTTTTGTATAGTCAGAAGGAATGAGTCCTTTCATCTTGTGAATAAACCACTTTATATTAGATAAGGGCATTCATGAAGGATCATCCATCAGCTCAGTCTAGATGAGTCTATTCATAGCTCAATGCCAGGCGCTTCATAGCTGATTTTAAAGTACTAATCTCCTATTAGTGGTAGCACTTGCTTACATTTGTTTCTAATAGGTGGGCAATTAAGAGTATAATGTGGAACATAAAATTTGGGAACCACTATTTTGTTTTTTCATTGTTTTTGTTTTGTTTTAGTTGACTCTTTAGGGTTTTCTAAGTAAATTATCAGAATTGGATTTTTTCTTGAGCTTTAGGCTTTCTAGTATATATTGTCAGAATCGGACCACCTTGAACAAAGAAGGTCACTTGGCACTATTGTGACTTTCTAGATTTATTTCAATAGCCACTTTTGTTTGCAAGTATTTGACTGCTTGAGATACAGGAGAACCTATAGATTTCATACCTCAGAGAGGATAGCTAAGTATAGAAGTGGTGGTAGTGAAGGGGAAATGAAAATCCCAGCAAGGAAAATATTATAGAAATTGACATTTCCATAACACTTGAAGGTGTGCAAAGTTATTTAAATGTATTTGGTCATATCATTTGCACAATAATCCTGCAATGCAAGTATGTTAGGTTTTATTGCCCCCATTTTACAGATGATAAAACCAAGGCCCAGAGGAGGTAAGTTACCTTTTCATAGTCAAATATCTAGTGTCTGTCCTGAGGAAAGACTCAAACACAAAAGGCTACTGACCAGTTTTCATACTCATTTGATTAAACTATGTTGCCACTGAAGATTTCCTGAAGTTGGGATATTCATGACACTTGTTTCATAAAGAATCAAAAGTAATTTTCATAATTTCTGCTGTTCCTAGGAAGAAATCATGAAATCATATAACCATAGACTGTCAGATCTGGAAGGGGTCTTTAAGATCTGTAATCTTAGAACAGGAGACTGAGTATCAAGACTAGAAGGGACCAGAGATAACAGAACCCTAGAACATAGAATTTTAGAACTTGAAGCATTCTTAGACCAAAAAATGTTAGAGCAAAGACTGTTAGAACTATAAAGCATTTTAGAACTCCAAGTTAAAACAAAGATATTAGCAGTAGAAGAGAATTTAGAACATAGAATATAGATAGAACATGTTTTTTCAATGAAACAGTCTTTATTTTCTCTTTCTCTCCATCCCCATTTCCCCTGTCACTGGGAAAGGAAGGAAACAAGGAAGCAAGGAAGAAAGGAAGGGAGGGAGAGAGGAAGGAGAGAGAGAAAAGAAGAAAGAAAGGAAGGAAGGAAGAAAGAAAGAAAGAAAAGAAGGAAGAAAAAAGGAAGAAGATAGAAAAAGGGAAAGGAAGGGAAGAAAGGAAGGTGGGAAGGAGAAAGGGAAGAAGTACACAGGGAGAAAGTAAAGAAGCACAAAGAGAAAAAGGGAAAGAGGAAGGAGAGATAGAGGGAAGGAGAGATGGAAAAAGACAAAACCTTTGTAACGAATATGCTTAGTCATGTGAAACAAATTTCCATATTGGCTATGTCCAAATATGTGCATCTCATTCTGCACATTTAACCCATTGCTTTTCTGTCAAGAGGGGAGTACCATTCTTCTTTATTGATCCTCTAGAATCATGATTGATCAATTCATTGATCAGAGTTCCTAAGTGTTGCATGGTTGTTTGCTTTCCCAGTGTTACTGTTACTATGTAAATTGTTCTCCTGGTTACGCTCCTTTCACTATGCATCAGTTGATACAAGTTTTCCCAGATTATCTGAAACTTTCCTCTTCTTCATTCCATGTGGAGCAATACTATTCCATTACAGTCATATGCCATAACTTGGTCAACCACTCCTTAATGGATGGAAATCCCATTAGTTTCCAGTTCATTGACACAGGAAGAAAAGAAAAGGAACTCATATATATATATATATATATATATATATATATATATATACACACACACACACACACACACACACATATATACATATACATATATACACATATATAATATACATATATATATATAAGAAGATAAGATCCTATTTGTAACTAATATATTAGTTACAAATAGG
>NW_020949602.1:7583157-7606943 GCF_900497805.2 Vombatus ursinus
ACACACACACACACACACACACATATATACATATACATATATACACATATATAATATACATATATATATATAAGAAGATAAGATCCTATTTGTAACTAATATATTAGTTACAAATAGGATCTTATCTTCTTCTTTTACCTCCTTGGGGCATAGGCTTAGTGTGGAATCACTTGACCAAAGGGTACAGACAGTTTAGGAATTTTTGAGGAATAGTTCCCAAATGCTTTCCAGAATATCTGTACCAATTCACAGTTCCACTAACAGTTTATTAACATCCTCTGGAAGGGAATTTAGAAGATTGAATATTAGAGCTGGAAAGAAACTTAGAACTAGAATGTTATAACAGACTAAAGAATGTCAAAGCTCAAAGGCACCTTAGAATATAAAATGTTCTTAGGAAATGAAAGGGAAAGAGGGTAGAAAAAACAGATTATAAAATAAATTTTAACAAAAGGGGGGGAAATGGCCTAAAATATTAGAACATAGAATATCAGGATAGGAAGCAAGCCTTAGAACCCAGAAAGTGAGAACTTGAGTGTTAAGAGTTGCATGGCAATTTAGAATGTTAAATCCAGAAGGGACCTTGGAACACAAAATCTTTGAACATAGAACATAATCTGTTGGAGCCAGAAGAGACCTTGTAGGCTATCCAGAAATAGACATAGAAAGTGACAGAATCATAATGCAAAGTATGTTACATATCATCTTGCTCCACTCCCTGCACGTTTTTTTTTTCCCATCTCCAATGAGATCCTGAAACCCAAAGTCACTTGTCAAAAGAAATTCAGAAATGTATGATGGGCAATAAGACCTAAATCCAGTGGTTACACTTCCACAGGATTCCAGAAGTGACAATTCTGCCATTAATAGCAGAGTGACTTTGAGGAAGTCACTTCCCTTCATCTTTTTTTTTTTTGCTTTGTTTTTTGTTTTTGGGTTTTTTTCTGTTTGTTTGTTTTTGTTTTTGTGAGTCAATTGGCATTAAGTGACTTGCCCAGAGTCACACAGCTAGTAAGTGTAATGTGTCTGAGGTCAGATTTGAACTCAGGTCCTACTGACTCCAAGGCCATTGCTCTATCTACTGCACCACCTAGCTGCCCCTCCCCTCATCTTTAAAATAGGGGTGAGGAAGGGGTGGCAGTGTTGACACAGAAAACCTTTTTCTAGCTCTCAAATGATCTAAGTGGCTCCCAGGACCCCAGCTTTTAGCAAAGGAAAAAGAAAAGCCTGAGGGAACATGGGACCATCTTTATGCTTATTTGCTGCTCAGTCCCTTTTTACAGAACTCTTTTCACTAAATGTCTGAGCCTCTGTTTAATTTCAGAGACTATCTCTGCCTCATTATCTGGCCCTGGCTATTGAAGGGGGCGTGGGATGCTGCTGGTCCTGGAAGCAGATGGGCGATTCCTGGTTTCCAAAGGGAGGGCCGAGGTCTCTGTTCTCTGTCACAGCCACATCCCAAGGCTTCTGGATTTCATCAGTCCCAGTTTCCCTACAATCATGCACGTCATTACTGCCTCAGACCATGGCTCCCTCAGCAGCCCAGGGAGTGCTGATGAGAATAAAGGATGGAGCCCCTGGCAGTGGATTTATAACTGACTGGGACAGTCTAAAGGTGTGGGATGCACAGAAAAAACAAAACCGAGGAAAGAGAAATCACCCAGGTGATGAAAGAAAAAGAAGAGGAAAGAAAAACCACTTGTGTAGGAGATTTGTTCATTGAATCCACACCTGAGATTTCCTCAGGGGAAGGAAATCCCTCTGTGGGACCCAGTAAGTTTCTGAATCAGGATTTGAACTAGCATCTTCCTGACTGCAAGGCATTCATTCTAACTCTAATTCCATGTACCTTTCAAGCGAACTCCTAGAAGCTAGCATAGACCATTGAATCCAGCAAACATTTTCATTAAATGTTGAATGAAAGAGTTAATTAGTTCTGGGTTTCAACCCTTCATTTGTCATTCTCTAACTGTACAACCTTGGTAAGCCACTGCATTAGGATTTTGGAAAGACTACCGGTTTCAGGCAGTCAAACAAAAGGAACTAATTAAGGCTTACTGTGTGCCTAGCACTCTGCTAAGGGATGAGGAAACAGAAAAACCAACCAACCAACCAAAAACCAATCCAACCAACAGGAAGCTTGCATTGTAATGAGAAAGATATGCTCAAGTCTCAGCTCTTCTAATTCCTCATTGTATGAACTTGACCAAGTCCCTTTACCTCTGGGGCCTCAGTTTTCTTATCTGAGGTAATCAGATTTGCTGTCCTATTAGATTCCTTTCTACATCTAAATTCGTATTAGCTAATGTTCTGTGCCTTGGTTTACCCATATGTAAAATAAGAATACTCGTCCTGCCGACTTTTTAGGGCCAGAATGAAGATCTGATGAAACGAAGTCAAATTTATGAGTATAAATCCTTGAAGGGAATCATGAAGATATTTATTACCTATTGTTACTACAGAAACAACAATAGTCCATTTCTCTTTTCCCCCCAAAGGTGATCCTCAGCTGATCACCACATCATGGCACCCTTTCCTTATCTACTCTGGACTGAAGTTTCTAGCAGTGGAAACATTTTTTTTTTTAGTATGGCCACTTACCACCTCCTGTACAAGGTCCGTATCTTAGTAGTAGAAATATGGACACTTAGGTGGCAGAGTAGATGAAGCACCGGGCCTGGACACAGGCAGTCAAATCTGTCCTCAGACACTTACTAGTGACCCTGGGCAAGTCACTTAACCCTGTTTGCCTTAGTTTCCTGCTCTGTAAAATAATCTGGAGAAGGAATGACAAACCACTCTAGTATCTTTGCCAAGAAAATCACAAATAGGGTCATAAAGAGTTGGGCATGATTAAACAACAATAGAAATAGAAATAGAAATATAGGTTTCGTAAGTTTGACCCCAGAGCAGAAAAATTCTCCCCTTCTCTTAGCCAGGAAGAGTACTATGGATGTGGACTGTTGACTCTGTTGTCAGATGAGGGGATACTTTTTGGTTGACTTTGCTTAATGTTTTTTTCCCTCCTTTGTGACAAGGCATGACTTGGGACTTGGGAAAAGGAGAATATCCATCAATAAATCAGTATTTATTCAGTGCCTACTCTGTGTCAGGCACTGTGCTAGGTTCTGGGGATACAAAAAGTGACAAAAGGCAGTCCCTGCCTTCAAGGAGCTCACAATCTAATGGAGTATATCCATAAATGGCCGTGATATAGAAAAAGAATGGCATCAATAAAAATTCTAAAAGAAAAAAAAGAACTTTAGAGTCTAGAAAGATTTGGTATCAGGACCCACATCTTCTAGTTTTGTTGTTTTACTCAGAAAACTTGTAATTTCTGCATAGAATCATGGGTAGATTAGTCTTTGTGACCAAGAACTATGCAAAATTGTCTTTTTCATTGGAAATGTTGCTATTTCAAGGAAAAACAATGGAGAGCTCAATCTACCATAACCACTTCCTATTAATATATTGCTTGTCTTTAGAATGTCCCAAATGAACCCGTCTGCACTACCCTCATTTGTCTCCCAGATTTGTGCTACCCCTATTTGTTTTCCAATATTTTACCATCACCATTTACCAATTTTTTTTTGTTTTCCCAAACCCAAATGAAAGACAATAAAATGATTGCTTCTAACTCAATTTGGAGGAAAAAAAACTTGGCTATGACATGCATTAGCTTGTGGTTTAGTTTTTTCTTCACAGCTTCCAGATCAAGACATTCCTTGACTTAAAAAGAAAAGGCAGAAATTGGAGTTGCTTTTTCCGCAGGGAGAATGGTAAACCAAGGTTTCATTGTTCTGTGCCCTGGTCAGGCCACATTTGGAATATTGTTCAGTTTAGAGGAGTACATTTGCGGAAGGACATGGAAGTATTGCAATATATAAGACAGAAGGGGAACAGTGAAGTGGAGTCCTTGAGATGCTACCGTAAAAGACAGGGAAGGAATTGGGGATGTTCAGTTTTGAGAAGAAATACTTGGGTAGGAGTGACATGGACTCTGTCTTCAAGCCAACAACAAAGTTTTGGTTTAGCTGTGATACCAGGGAGAGATATGGTTAAGGGATTCTCTGAATATCTTGAGTGATTGCTGCTTTCACATACCCTATATGCATGCATACATACATACGTACACATATACACACATACATACACATATATAGTTTGCTGATATTAGACATGCTATATACATACATACACACAAATACATACACATGTGTATTCTGATGATATATACAGGGTGTCCCAAAAGTCCCAGTGCAGCTTTAAGCTATTAAAGTTAAAACTTCACTAGGATTATTGGGACATTCAGCTTAACATTTTGCTGTTCCCACCCCCTCCTCCTCCCTAATCACCCTACAAAGTAGGAAGTGTAGAGATTCTTATGCCCATTTCACAGATGTGGAAACATGCTCTTTGAGCCTTGTGGTTTGTCTAAAGTCATACTGTTAGTGTATGATCCCTCCAAGCTACATCTTCCTAACTCCAAAAACAGTGTTCTTTCCATTACCCTGACAGGAGCTCAGGTGGCTTATTGAATATGAGAGGTAAGTGACCATTGTCACTTACTTCCTTGAATACCTTGGACAAGTCATCCATCTATTTATAAAATGAGGGTTGTTGCTCAGATAAAGTCAAGGCTAAAACAGATTAAATCAAAAGAGAAAAATAGGGAAACTACACTATGTGTCCATCATATTTATCAATGTTGTTTTGGTCTATTTAAAACAACCAGACAGAATAAGGTGGGAATATTGCAATGGTATGGGAAATGATGAGTTGGTGTACTTGGAAAAATATAGAAAAACTTGGACTTATGAAGGAAGAGGTTATCCACCCTTAGAGAAATAGAAGACAAATAAGTATAGTAGGGTATTACATGGATGCATATGAAATGTATATGTCTACATAGTACTATGATCAGTGATATCTAAGTGTATGCATATGTGAGTGTAGTTATGTTTGTGTATATCTTTGTGTGTATATGTCTATCTGTGCATGAATATATGTATGTATACGTATGTATACATGTGCATATGTGTATATGTGTATGTATGTGTGTATCCACACTTAATTGTAGCCTTCTAGGGGGGGATAAGGGGGAAAAAAGAACAAAGTAAAAAGTGCACAACAAAGAACAAAAGAAAATTTACAAGGAAGCAAATAAAATGGACAGCATTGTGTGGTAACTATTTTACAAACTTTCTTGAAATGGAAATTGCTGTATATTTTGAATCCTCTCTCATGTTTTGCTGTGTACATGGCGATTTTTTTTCTTTTTTTTGTGTATTATTTTAGTTTTAGCATTTAAGTTTGTTTCTTTTATCTTTTCTTGTTTTGCATTTAAGTTTAAAATTTTAAAATTACAAATAAAATTTTAAAAATTAAAATAAAATGAAGATAGTTGGACTAGGTGGCCTGTGAGTTCCCTAGCAGCTATAAATCTATGATCTTATCATATTTGGAGTAATTGTATAATATTGGAAAATACTATTAATCTTGTTTTCATAAATGAAGTTATCACAATAACAGTAACAACAGATATAATAATATGCAGCATTTTGAAAGAGGCAGATAGGTGGCTTAGTGGATAAAGCACTGAACCTGGGGTCAGGAACACCTGAGTTCAAATCCAGCCTCAGACACTTACTGACTTTGTAGCCTTGGGCAAGTCACTTAATCTCTATTTGCTTTAATCCACTGGAGAAGGAAATGAAAAACTACTCCAGTATCTTTGCCAAGAAAACTCTATGGACAGTATGGTCCATGAAGTCATGAAGAGTCAGATGTGATTGAACAGCCACAAAGCATTAAGAGTACTAGATTTGGAGTCAGGGGACCTGGGTTCAAAACTTGGGTCTGCCGTCTGATACCTATATCATTCTGGCCAAGTCATTTAGTAACAAAAGCAGTAGAGATTATTAATTGCTCACTTTAACAATTGAAAAAATATTTTCTGTGTTATCTTATTTGATTCCACTCAACAACAGGGAGATATCTCGGTATCTCCACTTCACAGATGAGGAAACTGAGGCTGAAAGAAGTTACCTGTTTTGCCCAAGGTGAGAGAACTAATAAGTATATAAGTCAGGATTTGAACTCAAGTTTTCCATTTAACCTCTCTAGGCCTCAGTTTCCTTAACTGTAAAATGGGAAGGGGTTGGACTAGATGACTTCAAAGGTCCCTTCTAGCTCTAAATCCCTGAATCTATTACATTTTAAGGTTTGTCAAGAACTTTTCCTACAATATCTCTGTAAGGTAGGTCTTACAAATATTATCCCATTTTACGAATGAGAAAACCAAACCTCATAGAAATGAAACCATTTTCCTCCCCAGCAAAATTAATTTCAGAAACTGTGATCTGAATCTCTCCTGATTCCAAACCCTATGATCTTTGTACTGTAGCATATCCCTCAGAAAGCTCAGAGAGGTTGCTACTTGCCAAAAGTCATACAACTGTTAAATGCGACTTTGGAAGAGGTTAATTCTCTTTTCGTCACATGTAAAGGTACACCTTTCTACATGGCAGACCCCTACTTTAATCTTCTTACATTCTTGGTAGCATAACTCTAGTAAAGCACAACTACTAAGTCACCAGATGAGTTAAAGATAGAAATTAATATAAAATGCTTTGAACTCTATGAGGTAAGATGAGCCATAGCTATCATTGAAATGATACTATACACAGTCATAAAATCTAGGGAGTGGATTATACTTCTATGGAGGTCTCCAAGCACATGCAGGATAGCCATTGCTCAAGGATATTGTAAGAGAGATTCCTGGCCAAGAAAGAATTTGCCTTGATATTCTCTGGAGTTCCTTCTAACTCTGACATTCTGTGATTCTGAGTTGGATGAAATTAACATTATAGCAAACCAAGAAGTTAATAGATGTTTTTTCCTTTGACAAATAGAATTCTAGTAGATTGATGAAAGTAGAATACACACAGGCAAAATCCTAAGTCACCAAAGTATCAAGATATAAAATCATTTGGGATGCTGGATTAACCTTTATCTTCTGAAGAGGATGTTACAAAGCAATTCATTTAAAATGAAAAACATCTACTCATAGGCAAAAAGAGTTACCTGTTAATAAAAGATCCCATCTTTTTTTGAAGTCAGTCTTCATATTTGCTTGGCCTCCTTATGGATGCCTCTCAATAATCATTCCTGTGAAAACCTTGGCTAAAAGTGATATCTTGTAGCCAAGATAGAACCTGATTTTGAAAACAAAAGATGGCATACTCCAGCTAATCATTATAATCCAACAAAGACACCTTTGTAAGAAATTCATGCTCATTTTTCTGGATGATTTCGGGGGAAGATTCATTGGAAAGACATATCCCGAGTTGGTTGAGACATTGGAGGTTACATATTCAAACTACCTCATTTTGTAACAAGGAAACTTAGGTTCTGAGATGTTAACTCCTCTGAACAAGGTTACACAGGTAATAAATGTAAATCAATCAAGTCTAACATTTCATTTAATGTCCTGGACTCTTATTCTCTGACTTCTTGGTAGAATGGAGCAAAGTGGTATTCTCATGTCTCTTGTTCATTACAATTTCAAAGTTTCATCCTTATGGTAGACGCTTCCTGCAATCTTTCCTTTCAAAATTGTTTCTGGAGTAGAAGTGATAACTCTAGAATTTGAGATAAAAGAAGTAGAGTGTGGGATACATGCTAGAATTGGGGAGAGCAGATTTCAAAGGAGTTGGAGAAGAATGAATAGAATCCAATGCACTGGAAACTCAGGAACCAACTTGTATATCGAAAAGCTCTCCATCTGTAGAAGATGGATGAAAGCAAGAATGGAAGGAAAAAGACAAAAACTTGGCATATTCATGGAAAATAAGCTCCACGAGCACACAGATGTATAGTAAACTAAGTCTAGTGAAGAAAACCAAAGCCAACAAAAGGTGGAGAAGATAGAAATTCCATTAAGGAGGAGGAGACCACTGCCCAGAATCATGTAGTTTTTATTTTTCTTTGATTTTATCTAAGAACTATTTAATTTTTGTCATATTTCCTAGTCTCTAACGTTATGTGTGCCTAATAAATGATTGTTGATCATTGGACTGAAAAGTACCCTAAAAATGTTGGTAATAAGTATTTGGTACTCGAGAAGACCAAGAAGATTGTAGATAAGTAATGAGCTGCCTTTGATGGGTTCACAAGACCCAGATAAACTAACTTCCCCCAAGCAAATTGGAGGAATGGGCAGATGTGGATACTGAGCTACTGTCAGTGATCTGTGAAAGATTGTGGAGAATGGGAAAGAAATCACAGGACTGAATAAAAGTAAATGTCCTGATTTTCAAAAAAAAAGAAAAAGGGAGGGGAAGAAAAGAGACTTCATACTATAGATCATTGAGGTTGACTTCTATCCCTGACAAAATTCTAGAATGCATCACTGAAAGAATCATTGGTCGATACATGAGAAGTTCTGGGTCACAATACATAGTCAGAGTTGGGATAAGCGTGCTCAAGTCCCACATCTGACACATATTACCTGGGTGACCTTGAACAAGCACTAAACCTCTCAGTACTCTAGGCAACTCTCTCAGATTCTAATATGTAATGAAGGTGCTAAGTTGTCTTTGTGGAGGGACTTTCCTCATCCAGGAGTTCCCTAGACTGATAAAATCATATATCTAGCAGTTTGGATTGCTCTTCTAGTGAATATACAGTAAAGGAAGTATTGATGATAAAGAACCAGTATGACTTTATCCAAGAGGTCATGACTACCTAATCCAACTTTCCCTTTTGACAAGATTATTGATCTGGGAGATCAGTGGAATGATATAAATGGTGTTTATTGAATTTCAGAAAATATTTAGCAATATTGTTCATGATCTTTTTATGGAAAAAATGGAGAGATGTGAGATAAAAAATAATACTGTGAGGTAGATTCAGAAGTAGTTGAATGTCTGGACACAAAGAGGAGGTACAGTTGGTAAAATGCCAATTTTTATGAAGAGCCTGGTGGCACACCTCAGGGAGCTGTGCCTTGTCCTGTGTGGTTTATGCCCTCATTGAATTGGTAAAGATGGCAATGACATCCTTATCAAATGAGCAGATGGCACAAAACTGCAAAATACGGACAATGTTCTAGATGCAAAGGTAGGATTCTAAAAGGTATTGCCAGCATGGACCACTTGGCCTGATCTCATAAATGACTTGCAATAGGAGAAAATAGAACATCTTACAATTTGGTTCCAAAAATCAACTTCCCAAGTAGAATATCAGAGTGCTGTACTCTTTTGAACAGAATTTTTAGTAGGCTTCAAATAAGCCCAACACAAATCAACAGTGGGTTATGACCACTGAAAAAGCCAATACAATCTTAGGCAATATTACAAGAGACACAGAGTCCAGAAATAAGGAGGTGGTAATCCCATTACCTCTTCTCTCATCAGACCACATCTGGATTTTGGTGTTCAATTCTGGGGACTACATTTTAGGAAGGAAACTGAAAAGCTTGGGAATATACTAGGGAGTGCACCAGGTTGATAAAGACCCTGGAGAGCATTACATATAAGGAACAGCTGAGGAATGGGGAATAGCTTTTGCCTGGAGAAAAGATTGAGTGAGGATGTGATAGATGTCTTTGGTTATTTATAGAACTGGAAGGTAGAAGCAAGATTAGCCCTGTTCAGCATGATGCAGAAGGCACAAGAAAGAGTGATAGGTAGCAATTGTGAGGAGGCAAGTTTAGGCTAGATATGCAGACAAATTAGCATCAGATCAGAGATTTAAAGCTGAAAGAGTTCTTTGAGACCACCAAGTCCAACACCCTCATTTTACAGATGAGGAAAATGAAACACAAAGAGGTTTAAATGACTTGCCCAGAGGCACCGTTTTTCCCCCTTTGCATACTGCATGCCTGGAGAGCACTTCTCGCTGAGGAGGGACAAATGTTTATTTTATGTATGAATGTTTCCACATGTCTCCAAATCTTCGAAGTTCCATCTCCATCCTCCACCACAACAATCACAGCTCTGTGTCACTTATTCACAACTTAGAGATTGTCAAACCCTATCATTTCTAACAACGACTCTGTATTTAACTTAGTTGAATTTAAGGAATTTGTAGATAGGAGCCTTAACCAAGCTGTCATCATCATGCCTCATCACCCTCAAGCAAATGGTCAGGCTGAAAGATGAAGCAGACTACAAAGGATGCCCTTTAGCAGATTGTTGGGCACTGGCCAACAAGATTTGCCAAGTTTCTCATCACTCATCATGTCACTCTATCTAAAAGACTATAAACTCTATGACATACTTCTTCATACAAGCACCGTCTCTGATCCATCTTTGTTTCCACTATGGTGCCTGGGACAGTGCCTTATACTTAACATGCTCAGGATAAACATTGGTTGAATCAAATAAAACAACCAGTTAGTCTTGATGAAGTACTAATAGTATGATGTCTCAAGATTTGAAATTATTGTCTCTGTCCAGACTCATCTGAGTGTTTACAGGCAAACATGTATTCTGATGTTCTATCAAAAACCCTCCTCCATTTCTTTTCTTCTTTCTTTTCTTGTTTCCTTCCTCTCTTCCTCCCTCCCTCCTTCATTCCTTTCTTCTTTTCTATTTCTCTCTCTATTTTTCTTTCTTGCTTTCCTCCTTTCTTTTCTCTTTCTTTCTTCTCATTCCCTTTCTCTCTTTTCTTTCTATTTTCCTCTTTCTTCTTGCCTTCCTCTTTTCCTTTAATTTCTCAATTTCTTAATTTTTCTTTCCTAATTTCTTTTTTTTTCTACAACTGTAGTTGTTTTAAAGAACGATGGAATGAAGGGGAGATCAGTTTCCATTACTACAATTAAGGTCATGGGAATATCTGCTGAACAGCACGAGTGCAAATGGACCACTGTGGTAGCATCATGTAGATCACTTGTGAGGAGATTCTTCTTGGGGTTATGTGACAATGGCAGAACCAGTTGAAACCATCCCCTGACATAGGTTTTTCTGGTTTTATCACCTATAAACTTTCCCAAATCACAAAGTATAGAACCATAATTATCCTTTGTTTAGTGTTACAGCTTAAGTGGAGTCATTTTTTAAATGAATTTTATTGATATCTTTCGTTTTTATGTTATCTACATTTCTTAATGTTTTCTTCCACTCTTCTCCTAACTCCCTTCCCAGAAAGGCATCCCTTGTAACAAAAACAATTAAAAGAAAAAAGAGAAAACAAGAGTTAACCCAAACTAGCCAACTCACTACCTCTGCAAAGAAAGGAGTGGAACTGCTATTTCATGTCTCTAATTTAGGGCTCAACTTAGTCATTATCATTTCATAGCAGCTTCTTTTCACATATTGTTGTCATTGTGTAAATTGTTTTCTAGTTTTCATTGTTTCTAATAGCACAGCAATATTAAATTACTTTCAAGTACCACTCTTTGTTTAGTCATTTCCCAGTCAACACATATCTATTTTGGTTACAGCTTTTTGCTACTACAGAAAGTGCTGCTATCAATATTTTAGTCTCTATCTCTTTCTCTCTCTCTCTCTCTATCTATCTATTTATCTATCTATCATCTATCTATATATATGTAGCATCTCTAGATATTTATGTACATATCTTGAAATCTCAATCTTTATAGCTCTATCTTTATCAACATCTATCAATCTATCTCTTTTTTTTTTTTTAGCTTTGATTCCTTGGAGTATGTCATCAGCAGTGGTTGATAGAAGCATCTGCTGTGGAAGCTGAGAGACAAGTTGAGGACAAACTCAATCTATCAAGGAAAAGCAGCTTCAAGACTCTCCCAGAGCACTGACCCTCAGATTTCTGCAGAGAGCTACATCTAAGGGCAGCTTCATGAGAAAGTGACTTTCAATAATCTGCAACTATGACTTTATTCTTTTTCTAAATGAGCTCTCTAAGTCTGATCCTACTCTTCTTAGGAACTTGTGTGTGTGGGGAAGAGTGTGCCCCTGGCTTAGGGGAATGTTTGCTTAACAACTGCCCTTGTCATACCTCCTTAGTAAATACAATCCTTTAAAAACTAAGTCTGGCTGGTTGTTAATCAACACTAGTGGGGGCTCGTGATTGACAATACTAAACAGTGCCAACCTCTAAAAGTCAGCATTGGAACCATGAGCAGGGCAGTTGTCGACTGCCTGCTGGGGACTTGAACTCCCAATGTGATTGGGCATTGAGGAAGTAGACCCAGAGGGCATAGTAGATATAGACAAGGAAACTGAAGCTTCAAGAGGTGATAGCCTATTGATGGGCACACAACAAAAAAGTACCTGAGGTAGGATTTGCTTTCAGGTCTAACCTGACTCCAAGTTCAACATTCTTTCAACTATACCACACTAATTCTGCAAATAAATGCTACAGGAGTTCGGAGAAAGGACCTTGGAATCAATGCAAGATGGAGTACTCAGAGAAGATGCATGGGGAGAGTGGGTCTGACATGGAATCTTAAAGGATGGATAGGATTTGGAGAGATGTAATGGGGGAAAAACATTTTAGGGCACAGGAATGGCATGATCAAAACAGAAACATGGAAAAATACAAAATGTGTCTGGGCAGCAGTGTGGCTGATCAGGTTACTTTTGAGGTAGTAGTAGGACTTCATCAGTAGTGATCATCACAAATTTTCATAAAATGCCTTGAACTTTACAGAATCCTTTACCTGCATGACATCTTTGAGTCTCAAAGCAACCCTCTGAAGGAGGAACTACAGACATTAATATTGAAGGGTCAGAACAAGGTAAGGGAAAGAATAATGGATTTGGAAGCTGAAGAGCTGGTTCAACTATCTGAATGCTCTTGGGCAATTAGCTTCTTTCTGAGCCTCAATTTCTTCAAACTCATGAAGCATATACCTAAAGAGGTATCTTACAGTTCTAAATCTATGGTTCCAATTCTGTAAATGCTCAAGCTAAGGCTCCAAAAATTTAAATGGCTTACCCATGGTCACATGCATAGTGAGTGTGAGATGTGGAATTTGAATGTCATCTTTCTAAGTTGAAATGCTTAGTGCTCCCTCTGTAAAGTCACATTTCTTCATAAGGTTGGATTTCAGAGTTTAGGGGTGGGAAGGACAAGTTTGGATGTCAAGTGGAGAAGCTAGAACCTCATATTTTAGGTAATGGGGAGCCTGAAAATTGTAGGGCAAGAGAGTGACATTATTAAAGCCACTTATTTTTGGAAAATTCATTAAAAGCAAGGTGTAGGATTGAGTGAATAATAAAGAGACAAGATACATGAAAGGACTCTATCATGGTGAGTCATTTTTCCATTGCTAACTTTTCATTTTTGATCATGTCATTGTGTCTGTCTAGCTGGAATGTCCCCACTCCTTTCTACATTCTCAGTGCCTACCCATCCTTTACTTGAGATTGCTAAAGTCTTTGAATGACAGGGAGAACAGGTTTGTCATCATGGTCTTACCAAGGGTTTGCTCTATAGACAGGATGACAATAATACTAATGTCTGATTCAGAGAGATCCACTTCAGCTCAGTAAGGTAAGATTCTGACTCAGGAGTCAACTGAAACATTAAATAAAATCCCATATTTCATATGCCTGGCCTAGGCTGACAATCTGCCAACTTATAGTGGACCCTGGGTGTATAAATCTATAATGTCTGGGGTCCTTTTCTTCACCGGCCATACTTTCAACCCTCTCTTCTCAGGATGTCCTTTGCTTGAAAAACCCCACTTTAAGCAGTGTTCTAATTCAACAAGTGCCTTCTAAATGCCAGGAATTAGGTATATAAGGATAGAAAAATAAGACAGCCCCTACCTTCAAGAAATATACAATCTACTGACTAGAAGAAATGTGAATACTGAAAACACATTATGAAATCTATCCAGAGTAAATGCTAAGAAAACTGGGGGGAGGCAGAAGAGCTAATGACCTGATGGATCAACAAAGTCTTCTTTAGAAGGTGGCCCTTAGGCAGAGCTTCCAGATTCCAACAGGCAGAGGTGAGCAGGCACAGCATTCCAGCCGTGGGGACCAGCTTATACAAAGTCAGAGACAGGAGAATGGGGAATGACAAGGCCAGGTGGACTGGAACGTAGATTGTGCTGGAATCACTCTAGAAAGATGATGGAGGTCTTTAAAATAGAGTGTTTATCCTCAGGGCAAGAGTGAACAAATGGAAATCATTTACTGTCTGTAATGAGACGTTTTCAGTAGGGTTTTTCTAGCTAGTTAAAGGTTGGAGCTTGCTTTCAGCTGAGTCTGGTCTAGTAAGCTAGAGCGCACTTCAACAAGAAGAACACAGGCTAACATTTTAAGGTTTGCAAATATTCACAAATATCGTCTCACCATCTGGACAACCCAGGACTGAGGTAGGATTCGAACTCAGGTCTTCCTAACTCTAAGTTCAACCCTCCATCCACTGTGCCACTTCACTGTAGGAACTGCTCTCATAGTGGAAATGATAACCTTCTAGAGAGAAAGACCACCAGGTTTAAAGCAGATAAGATCCCAAAGGAAATCTGAGCCAATAGCTCTTCTTGGGTGAACAAAGAATCTCGAACTTGGAAGGGGCCTCTGAGCCCAATTTCATCCAATTCAAGTTGGGAGAGAGGGTGGGAGAAGGGATTCACTATCTACCAAGAGCATATATAGAAGAAAATGCATATCCTTCCCTAAAAGCCTGTTCCACTCTGGGATCACTCGTGATTATTAGAGAGTTTAACGCTTATTTTCTTCTTTTTGCTTGTTTGTTTCCCCCCACCCCACCCCAACGTCAGAGACAAATTTGTTTCTTTGTGAATTCCTCCCATTGTTCCTAGCTCTGACCTTTGGGCCCAGGTAAGACAATCCTAATCCATCCTCTGGGAGACAAGCATCGCAAACTGAATGACCATCACCACATCCTCTCTAGCTTAAACTCAGCGCTCACCAGCTAAGCCTCTTCTGGATACTCTGAGGATTTACTGATTCAGTCCATCCTCAAATGATGCCTAAAACAAAACACAAAACTTGAGATTGCAGGATCATAAACCAAGAGGTGAAAAGGATGCCTGAGGTCATCTACTTTAAACATCTCATTTTTACCAAGGCAAAAATAGAAGCAAGAGAGTTTTATGACTTCTCCATGGCTATGGCCATAATATCACAGCCATAGTACTACAGCCATAGTACTGGCTTCTTTGATTTAGAGTTGGAAGGGGCCTAATCCAACTCCACCTCCATCCAATTTTGTAAATGAGTTAGCTAAGATTCTGAGTGGTAAAATAACTTTGCTG
Source organism: Vombatus ursinus (assembly GCF_900497805.2). Lineage (NCBI taxonomy): Eukaryota > Metazoa > Chordata > Mammalia > Diprotodontia > Vombatidae > Vombatus > Vombatus ursinus. Next base: position 7,598,381 of record NW_020949602.1, read on the forward strand.
CATAGATTTACAGCTCAAATGGACCTCAAAGGCCATGTAGTTCAGCACCTTCATTTTGAGCCTTGGAAGTGAAGTAACATGCCAATTCACACAGGTGGTGACAGAAAGGGGACATGATCACAGTTTCTCTCCTTCCAAATGCAGTCCTCTTTTCATTGCACCCCATGGCCTGACCAGGGCAGAGTACAGTGGATCACTGCCTTCCTAGCCCTGAAAATTTTGAGAAATGTACATTCAGCTTACATGGGAATGAAGAGAAGCAAACGCTCTCATTTTTATCATCAAAAACTAGTCTTTTTTGCTTAAAACAGACTATATGGAAAAAAGAAAATGGCGGGAGTTCTGGGAAATCAAAATACTTAGAACTACATCCGATGTTCAAAGAGAGATACTTGATCCCCTATTACCTTTGCAATGCCTCTTTTTCATTGTGACAGATCACAAAGTGCTTTAAAGGCTGCCTAAATATGATTTCCCTCTGGGGTGAGGGCAGGAAGCCAGGAGCGCTGTCAGTGGCCAAAGGCAGCAGGGACAATCATTCTTCACATTTAGCACCCTATGGGACTGCCAAGGCCCTCGCCAAGCAGACACATGTCCCATTTGATTGTATCCATGTCACTCTGGAATGGGAAAATGGTCTCCTTGCAGTTCATTACTCTCTGGAAGAAACTTCATACAGGAGGCCTATAAGAAAGATAAAAGTGAGTAGAAGGTAAGGAGGAAAAAGGAAACATCCCTGGTCAACACAAGCTGTGATGGATGAGATCCAGGCAACTTATGAAGAAGAAATAACTTTGTTGTCTGTAAAAGACATGAGTAGATTGTATGGTATGGCCAAGGTGGGAGCTGGCTTTCAGGATAAGGAAATAGCTGTTAAACCCATTGTTTAAATGCTGGTGAATAACAGCTCCAAGTAGTCATGGCCTAGGGTATAGATATGTCATTGGACAAACAAAGAAGCTATAATATGAGAGAAATAGCTACAACAGTTATGGGTTTAATTTGTTCCAAAACTAACATCTTACCCAGAGCTTATGTTGAATAAAATGCATTAAATGGTTTTGTTCATTATGGAGATGCTAATGAGTAAGAGTGCTTTAATTTCTCACCTACAAAAGAGGCAGTGTGATAAAGTAGAAAGGGGCCAGGATCTGAAGTCAGAGGACCTGAGTTCAAACCCCATTTCTGAATATACCTGTGCCCAGAGGCAGGTCGCTTTTCTTTCCTGGGCCTCAGTTTCCTCATCTGTTAAATAAGGGGGTTGAACTAGATGGCATCTGAGTTCCCTCCCAGCTCTGGGTATATGATCCTATGATGTCAAGTCTCTTCACCATTTTGAGCCACAACTGAGTTAATTTATTAAATTAGGAGATTGAACTAGATGTCATCTAAGGTCCCTTCTAACTATGGCTCTCTCCTTCTATCTAGGATTCTGTGACTGATGGCCACCAGTTGCAGGAAGGGTGTAATGGAATATGATGATAAACAACTATATTTCTTGTGGAAGAAATTTTCACTTCAAGTCAGATTGGACTAGATTAGTGCTAAAAACCCTTTTCAACTCTGAGATTCTAGGATTCTACAACATTCACTGAGACAGCATGGAATAGACAAAATCAAGAAATGTTTGAAATAAGAATTTCCTAGAAATTATTTGCCATTAAGGAGGGATTATCAGACGGTATTATAAATTATCCTTTGAAAGTCTAAAAAAGCTTAGTGCAGGGGAAAGAGGGCTGAATTTGGGGTTATACTACTCAAATATGAATCCTGACTCTGCCACTTATTATCTGTGTGACCATGCACAAGTCACTTACACTCTTCTGAGCCTATTTTGTCAATTGTAAAATGAGAGGTCTAGACTAGAAGGATCCCAGGTCCCTTCCAGCTTCAAATCCGGAATACTATGACTTTAAATATTGAACCATTCCATTGCTCTTGGGTGGTCAGTAAAATCTTTTCGGAAATCAGGTAGATGGACTTGGTGACCTTTCAAAGATATGTTTATATTTAGATAGAAGTTTGCTTTAAAGTCTGTTCACAAATGAATCCTTATTAAATACTGCCTATCTTCCCTACCTCTCTATCCCTGTCTAACTGTCTCTGCCTCTCTGTCTCTCTCTCTCCCTCTCCATCTTTCTCTTTCTTCATCTCTGTCCCTGTCTCTGTCTGTCTGTGTCTCTGTCTCTGTCTCTCTGTCTCTCTGTTTCTCTGTCTCTGTCTCCCTGTCTCTGTCTCTGTCTCTGTCTCTGTCTCTGTCTCTCTCTGTCTCTGTCTCTCTCTGTCTCTGTCTCTCTCTCTCTCTCTCTCTCTCTCTCTCTCCTCTCTTTCTCAATACTATGTTCTTAAAGAGTAACACCATAAGCAAATTAGGGGAGCATTGAATAGTTTACCTGTCAGATCTATAGATAAGGGAAGAACTTATAACCAAACAAGAGATGTAGAGCAACATGAGATGGAAAACAGAGAATTTTGACTACATTAAATTAAAAAGATTTTGCACAAACAAAACCAATGCAGCCAAGATTAGAAGGAAAACAGAAAGTTGAGGAGGAGGGTGTATAGTAAATCTCTCGATAAAGGTTTATTTCTCAAATACATAGAGAACTTAGTTGAATTTATAAGAATACAATTCACTCCCCAATTGATAAATGACCAAAGGATATGAGCAGGCAGTTTTCAGACAAAGAAATCAAAGCTATCTATAGTAACATAAATACGTTCTAAATCACTATTGATTAGAGAAATGCAAATTAAAACAACTCTTGAAGTACCACCTGGGACCAATCAGATTGGCCAATATGACAGAAAAGAGAAATGACAAATGTTGGAGTGGATGTGGAAAAATTGGGGCACTAATGCACTTTTGGTGGAGTTGTGAACTTATCCAACTATTCTGAAGAGCAATTCAGAACTATGCTCAAAGGGCTATAAAACTGTGCATACCCATTGATCCAGCAATACCACTAATAGGTATGTGTTTTAAAGAGATTTTAAAAAAGGAAAAGGACCTATTTGTACAAAAATATTTATAGCAGCTATTTTTGTGGTGATAAAAATGGAATTTGAGGGGATAGTCATCAATAGAGGAATGACTGAACAATTTGGGGTGTATGATTGTGATGGAATACTATTGTGCCAGAAGAAATGATAAGCAGGATGCTTTCAGAAAAACCTGGAAGAACTTACATGAACTGATGCAAAGTGAAGTGAGAACCAAGAGAATATCATCCACAGTAACAGCAATACTGTACAATTATCAGATATGAGCAATTTAGTTATTCTCAGAAATATAATGATCCAAGAAAATTCTGAAAAATTTATGATGAAAACCTGCAGAGGAAGCACTGATGGAGTCTGGATGCAGATTGAAGCATACTTTCAAGGCATTTTTTCTCTTTTTCTTTTTTTCTGTGTTTTCTTTTGTAACATAGGTAATGTGGAAATATATTTTACATGACTGCACATGTATAATCTATAATAATTTGCTTACCTTCTCAAGGAGGAGGGAAGAGAGGGAGGGAGAGAATTTTGAATTCAAAATTGTAAAAATCTAATGTTAAAATTTGTTTTTACATGTAATTAGAAAAATGAAATACTTTAAAACATTTAAAAATGTCATGTCTTTTTTGTTGAGTGAGTTTCCCCCCTAGTCCAAGGATATTAGAATTCTATGAAAATGTCCAATCTTAAAAACTTGTCTTGCTTGATGCTAAGAAAGCACTCTGTGGAAGGTATGAATAGATAAGAAGGATCAGGTATTTTTACATCTCTATGTCTTTACCTAAGTAATCAGTCATCTCTGATAATCTTTTCCCTCTGCTTCTTGCTTCCTATCTGTTTGGAATGAAGTATTATAATGCCTTTCCCCCAACTCCTGTCACAAAAGTGTGTAGGTAAAGCAGGCAACAGTGGGCTATATGCCAGATTATGAAAGTGACTTTCTCTTGTTAGCATAATTGGACCTTCTGGACTCCAAACAAGCCTGTTCCTTAAAAGGGGGCATCACTTCTCCAATGGACCATGAGATCTGTCCTAGATCTTGGAACGGAGTAAGTACAATATAGCCTCCAGCCCTTAGGGAAAGATGAAGAACTGGGGGGAAGGAGAAAATACTTTTGGCTGAACTATTACACATGCCCTGACTTGAAATGAAGCTGTAGAAGGACATGAGGAAGACACAGAGGGGACTTCTATTCTCTCTGGCACCCAACCAAGCCTTGGGGCTTCCCCACCTCCCCCTCACCCTTTAACCCACATGACATATTTCTAGATTAAACATTAGGCATAAGGATTCAGTCAGCCAAGAGCTCATCCAGTGTATCCCTTGGTTGTGTGAATGCAGCCATGTTGCCAGGCTTAAGAGCTGCTTCAACACTTCTAAGACTTGACAGATTGTCTTGGAAAGTTTGTTGCAGCTAAAAAAAATCACCTTGTGGCCCACCTGTGATGTCCTTCTCTTAAGTTAGGTAAATTTTGTCCCCTGGAAATAGTGTCTGCAGTCGGTCATTTGCTGTTGCTGTTCATGTTTTGTTTTTGAAGACAACCAATGACATCATGGGGTGATGTCTTGACTTGTGGGTGAATTGGATTTAAGTGAGGCAGAGATGCACAGGGTCATCAGTCTTGCTCTGTCTTCTAGAGTCATCGAAGTCCAGTGGCAAGATAAAAGTCAAGATGACTAGCAATGGCCTGAGATGTAGTGGATGACCTTGGCCTCTTTGACATCTGGTCAAGCTCCAAGCACTCCACAGTTCCTGCTTCAGCCACCTCCATGGCCAATGAAATAAATTGCTCTCATCACTTAGACCAGGGCTTCTTAAACTTTCCCCTCTTGTGATCCCTTTCTGCTTAAGAATTTTGTTTGTTTGTTTGTTTGTTTGTTTGTTTTGCTTAAGAAATTTTTAAGTGACCCTGGGTATATAGGTATATAAAATAGGTATGCAAATCAAACATTTACTGATAGTAAATCATAAAGAAATTAATTTTAAAACAATTCTTTGGTATACACATAATTTTACCATTATTAAAGATGAAAGTAAATGTCCATACTAATTAGATGGATTGCTTATTTATTTTTACATAAAGAATTAAATCTTGGCAGAATATTTGATACTGCAGGACAGAGAGCATCTTAAATGTTTTTCAGAGTTGATCGGTGTTTTGATTTTATAATCGTCAATGCTGAGAACACTACTTCACATAAATAAGTAGTACAAAATAGCAGAAGTATGTTTAGGGCCATTTTAAAAATTTTTGGAAATTCTGTCCTAATCCCAAGCCAAAAATCATTTAATGATTTTGTATGTACAGTAAACACACTGCAATTCAAAACATACAATAGTTGCAAATCTGAGACAAGGTGTTTCTAGAAGCATTTGGTGGTGTTGCGTGATGTGATGGAATGCACAGTGCAAACTGCGTGTGTTGTGTGTTCAGAAACAAGGCTGTAGTGAAGTTTCATGATGCAAAGTGGGCAAGCACTGCCACAAACACCTCAGATCCATTATGCATTTGATTTTGAATTAATTTTTGGTAGTTGAGCATTCAGAAATGCTCAACTGTTGCCAAATTTTTCATGACTCCTACATTCAGTTATAGGAACCTGTATGGGTCACAACCCACAGTTAAAGAAGCACTGACTTAGACTATAGTCAAGGCCACTCTACCTTGGTTGGACCTGTAAGAGCTTGTGTTCCACTAGCATGATCTTATAGAAATCAAGGTTACTTCACTGTCAGGATAGATCACCAGATCAGGATTTTACTGAACTATTAATGATGCGCGCACACACACACACACACACATTTGTATATGCACACATATATGTTTATATATACACATGTGTATATGAATATATTCTTTAATATATGTTATATATGTATACATATATGTAGCTATACATACGAATATACATACTCAACAAATACGACATACAGAGTGTCCCAAAAATCTTAGTACAGTTTTAGCTTTCATGTATATATTCTCAATTTATTGATACTATCCTTATTAGATTTACACATTAGCATACATCTAGATATTTCATTAGGAGTCTTTGTGCTTCCTCATTTGTGTTAAATACCATCCTTCTTTTCCAAGTCTCTCTTTAGAACATTTTGTCTGTTTTATTGAATGTGATTCCGCCTACCACAATGTTCTATTGGGCTAATGCTCAAGATCTCAGCAGTTATTGGCCAAGAAATGAAGTCAAATTGAATCCCAATTTCTCACTGCAGCCATGTACATATCAAAATAATCCGTAAGGTTACTTTCAGGACTAATATTTCATAAGACCATCAACTTAGGGTCTAGCGAGAAAGACATCTTTGGAACCACTATACTCATTAAACCATATAGCAGTAGGGTTCAAGAAAGTCTTCATGGAAGAAGTGATGCATGAATTGAGTCTTGAAGGATGTCAACAGACAGAGATGATGGTGATGAAAGTGGTGAATACAAATGCATTACAGGACTAGGAAATGGTGTGGGCAAAAGCATACAGACAGGAAAAGGAAGTAAGATGAAGAAATAGCGAGGAGTTTGGTTTGGATAAAATACTGGGTGTGAGAAAGGGAGTATTGTAAGATAAGTCTTGGAAGACTGATACGATCTTGAATGACTGAATGAGGAGTATGGACCATGGAATTAAATCTTTTTTTTTTTTGGCTAGGCATTAGGGTTAAGTGACTTGCCCAGGGTCACACAGCTAGTGAGTGTTTGTGTGTCTGAGGTCAGATTTGAACTCAGGTCATCCTGAATCCAGAGCCGGTGCTCTAATGGAATTAAATCTTAATGACTAAGTATCACATTTAAAGCTTTGCATATAAAAATTAAGTATATGTGAAACATAAGAAAATGTGGGAACATAGATCAAGGTTGAATCCAACAGAATATGTAGCATAAAATTATTATAAAACAAAATCACTAGTTTTATTTGTCATATCTAGAGTTCAGTATGAGTGAACAAAGATTTTTGGGTTAGATTTGTCCAGTAATATTAACTCAAAATAACAAAAGAAAGAAAAACAGTAATCAATCAACAAGCAATTATTAAGTACCTAGCTATTAATGTATCAGTCAATCAACAAACATTCATTGAGTACCCACTTGTGCTAGAGACTATGCTAAGAGCTAAGCATACTAATACATGAATGAAACAGCACTTCCCCTCAAGGAGCTTGCATTCTACCTATGTTGAAAATCACACGTACATATATAATGATATAGAGAACATATACTAAATTGTCAAGATAGGGTTTGGGGGAGGTACTATCATTTGGGGGAAGCAGGTGGTACTTCATGTAGGAGGTATTATTTGATCTGCGTTTTGAAGGAAACCTGGGAATCTAAGCAGATAGGTGTTACAGTGGATATAGCATTAGGCCTGGAGTCAGGAAGACCTGAGTTCAAATCTTACCTCAGACATTTACTAGCTGTGTGACTCTGGGCAAGTCATTTAGCTTCAGTTTGCCTCAGTTTCCTCAAATGTAAAAGGGGGACAATGATAACCCCTATCTCTCAAAGTTGTGAGGATAAAATGAGATAATATTTGTAAAGTGTGTATACACAGGGCATAGCTCATAATAGGTAATTAATAAATTCTTGTCCTGTTTTTTTCCCTAAGCAGTGGAGGTGAGGAAGGAAAGTAGGGGACTTGGGGCACAGACTGTGCAAAGACATGGAGATGGGAATTACTTTGATTTACCATCCTTCAAGTCTACTTCCATGGAAATAAATGTTGGGTTCAAGAAAATACTACCTGCTTGACATACACAACCTGTTTGCTAGAGAAGGTCACATTTCCAACACCCCTTAGAACTTCTATCACCAGACATGGAGCTGAGATAGGAAAGACGTTTCAAAGTGTTGACAATTTTCATCAGGCCCTCTGAGTGACAATGAGGCTCTCCATGCTACTTGGGGGAGAAAATGGATTATCAACCTTTTTTTGCCTCTGAAAAGTCCAGGCAGGACTTTTTCTAATAAAAGTCTTATATATCCAAGATAAAAAAGAATACGTTCTATTAACTTTAAAGTATTATAGCAATGTGAATTACAAGGAGACCTCAGGATATATTGGAAAGATTATTGGACACAGAGTCAAGAAAGATCTAAGTTCTAATCCTGTCTCTGATGCTAGTTACTCTTGAACTTGAAAGCTAGATGGTACAGTGGATATAGAACTGGGCCCAGAGTCAAGAATTACTGAATTCAAACATAGCCTCACATACTTACCTAGGCAGGTCACTTAACATGTATGTCTCAGTTTTTTCAGATATAAATTGAGGATAACAACATCACCTGCATTTCTTGGTTATGAAGATCAGATGAAATAATAATTGTAGAACACTTGACACAGTGCCTAGCACACAATCAAGGCTTAATAAATGCTTATTCCCTTCTCTTTGACCATCTATGGTCAAGGCACTTCAAGTCTCTGAGTCTCAAGGTGAGTCAAGAAGGCGCTTACTAATTCTTAAAGCATCTTAGAAATGGGAATTATCATAATGGACATTTGCTGCTGTCATAGGTTGGATTATGAGAACTTAATTTCTGCCGTGCA
>NW_020949602.1:7606953-7611322 GCF_900497805.2 Vombatus ursinus
TTGTTCTGATGTAATAGATGTAAATTAACTACTTGGCAGTTGGAAAATAAAGAACAACAGCCCCTGATGAATCAAGAAATCAGAACAAATTGTATTACTGTGATTGATGAAATTGGTTAGATTCACCTGCACGGCAGAAATTAAGTTCTCATAATCCAACCTATGACAGCAGCAAATGTCCATTATGATAATTCCCATTTCTAAGATGCTTTAAGAATTAGTAAGCGCCTTCTTGACTCAACTTGAGACTCAGAGACTTGAAGTGCCTTGACCATAGATGGTCAAAGAGAAGGGAATAAGCATTTATTAAGCCTTGATTGTGTGCTAGGCACTGTGTCGTGTTCTACAATTATTATTTCATCTGATCTTCATAACCAAGAAATGCAGGTGATGTTGTTATCCTCAATCTATATCTGAAAAAACTGAGGTATACATGTTAAGTGACCTGCCTGGGTAAGTACGTGAGGCTATGTTTGAATTCAGTAATTCTTGACTCTGGGCCCAGTTCTATATCCACTGTACCATCTAGCTTTCAAGTTCAAGAGTAACTAGCATCAGAGACAGGATTAGAACTTAGATCTTTCTTGACTCTGTGTCCAATATTCTTTCCAATATATCCTGAGGTCTCCTTGTAATTCACATTGCTATAATACTTTAAAGTTAATAGAACGTATTCTTTTTTATCTTGGATATATAAGACTTTTATTAGAAAAACTTGCTGCAGAGATTTTCCCCCAGTTAACTACTCTTCTAAACCCAGTTTCCCTTCTAATCTTATCTACATTCAACCTAGACCCTCCTTTTTTTAAATTTTTTTCCAATTACATGTAAAGATAGTTTAAAACATTCATTTTTATAAGATTTACAGTCCCAATTTTTCTCCCTCCCCTCCCCCTCCCCATATAGAGTGTACTCCTCATAAAACATCTAGGTTGTTACAGTTAGTTGGTACAGTAGATAAAGCACTGGGCCTGAAGTTAGGAAGATCCGAGTTTAAATCCAGTCCCAGATACTTCCTAGTTATGTGACCTGGATAAGTCACTTTACTTCTGTTTCCGTTAGTTTCCTCAATCGAAAACTGGGGACAATAATAGCACATAACTCCTACATGCTAGGATTTTTCTGAAGATCAAATGACATAAATGTACAGGGCCTGGCACATAGTAGGTACTTAATAAATGCTTCTTACCTTCCCCTTCCTTGCCATACTTTAGGACCATAGTGTGAACATGGATGGGGGGAGTTCTGTGTTGAGCTCTATTGCTGACATACCATTGATAAACTTGAATTATATTAAGGGCCACTGAAAACTGGATGAGAAATTAACTGAGTACAACTCCTACCTCAGCTGATTTGGATAGATGAGGGGAAGAAAAATCACTAAAAAGAAATCTAAAAACATAAACTAGAGCTGAGAGAAGGGAAGGTACTTATCCAAATTATCAGGATGCCTGACACCATAGATCTTCATTTTCCTGATAATGAAAATGGGTGGTGATAAATTAAGTATCCTGCCCAGTCTCAATATAGTAATAAATATATAAGGATAGATTTGATATTTGATCCTCCTGACTTGATATGGGAGAAAAAGAGAAGGAAATAAAGAAAAATGAGAGATAGATAAGAGAGAGGAAGGGAAGGAAGGAAGGAAGGAAGGAAGGAAGGAAGGAAGGAAGGAAGGAAGGAAGGAAGGAAGGAAGGAAGGAAGGAAGGAAGGAAGGAAGGAAGGAAGGAAGGAGAAAAGGAGAGTCATCAAAACCTTTGAAAGTAGACAGTACACAAGGAAGTTCAGAAGGAAGTACTGACAAACAGGATAGTTCAGAAAGTAACAGGGGTGGAGCCAAGATGGCAGAGGGAAAGCAGTGACTGTCTTGAGCTCTCTCCCAAAGCCCTCCAAATACCTAAAAAAAGTCTCTAAACAAATTCTAAAGCAGCAGAACCCACAAAAAGACAGAGTGAAACAAATTTCCAGCCCAACATAACCTGGATGATTGATCAGAAAGGTGTATCCCTCTGGGCAGGGAGAGGAGCTCAGTTTGGCATGGGTGCACAGGCCACAGCGACCCTAGAACAGGCCTCAGAGGACTGAATTGTGCAGGCAGCTGTGGCAGTTTCCTGATTTCTAACCCCAGAATGCCAAAGACAACTTAGAAGGTCAGTGGGAAAAGTCTGACTGTGGTGAGAGAGGAGCTAGGTCTCAGCCACAAGTCTCAAGCGCAGCCCATGGCCATGGCTGTTTCCTGAGCTTCCAGCCCACAGACTGAGGGGGAATTGAGTAGCTGATCAGAGAGGGATTGCAGGGTTCTCTTTGCCAGTGCTGAGTCAGGAATCTCTTGCTTTACCAGTGCTTGGATCTGGGTCACAGTTCTGAGGGGTGGTCATAGGGTGAGGAGGAATGCTGGTGTGGTGGAGCTTGTTGTAGTGGTGGAGAGAAAACTCCTCACCTCTTATCATACCACCTTGGAAGAACTGAAAAGTTACAGGTCCCTAGAAGTACCTCTGAAAACAGCTGTACAAACCCCCAAAGCTTCACATTGGAAGCAGACTTTTACCTTAATGAAGAGTTTAAAACTCAAGTAATTGGCTGGGATCATGAGTAAGCAGCGCAAAAAGAGTCAGACTTATATTATCTTACTTTGGTGACAAGGAAGATCAAAACATACAACCAGAAGAAAAAAACAAAGTCAAAGCTCCTACATCCAAAGCCTCCAAGAAAAATATGAATCAGTCCCAGGCCTTGGAAGAGCTCAAAAGGGATTTTGAGAAGCAAATAAGAAAAGTAGAGGAAAAACTGAGAGTGGTGTAAGAAAATCATGAAAAACAAGTCAACAACTTGCTAAAGGAGACCCAAAAAAAATTCTGAAGAAAATAACACCTTAAAAAAATAGCCTAATCCAAGTGGTAAAAAAGGTCCAAAAAGCCAATGAGGAGAAGAATGCCCTAAAAAGCAAAAGTGGCCAAATGGAAAAGGAAGTCCAAAAGATTACTGAAGAAAACACTTCCTTAAAAATTAGAATAGAGCAACTGGAAGCTAGTGACTTTATGAGGAATCAAGACACTGTAAAACAAATCCAAAAGAATGAAAAGTTAGAAAACAATGTGAAATATCTTATTGGAAAAACAACTGACCTGGAAAATAGATCCAGGAGAGAGAATTTAAAAATTATTGGACTATCTGAAAGCCATGATCAAAAAAAGAGCTTAGACATCATCTTTGAAGACATTATCAAGGAAAACTGTCCTGATATTTTAGAACCAGAGGGCAAAATAGAAATGGAAAGAATCCACCTATCTCCTCCTGAAAGAGATCCTCGAAGGAAAACTTCTAGGAATATTGTAGCCAAATTCCAGAGTTCCCAGGTCAGGAAAAAATATTACAAGCAGCCAGAAAGAAACAATTCAAGTATTGTGGAAACACAATCAGGATAACACAAGATTTAGCAGCTTTGACATTAAGAGACCAGAGGGAATCGAGCATGATATTCCAGAGAGCAAAGGAGATAGGATTACAACCAAGAATCACCTACCCAGCAAAACTGAGTATAATCCTGCAGGGGAAAAAATGGTCATTCAGTGAAATAGAGGACTTTCAAGCATTCTTGATGAAAAGACCAGAGTTGAATAGAAAATTTGATTTTCAAATACAAGACTCAAGTGGAACATGAAGAGGTAAATGGGAAAGAGAAAATCATAAGAGACTTATTAATGTTGAACTGTTTACATTCCTGTATGGAAAGATGATATTTGTAACTCATGAGACCTTTTTCAGTATTAGGGTAGTTGGAGGGGAAAAAAATTATATGTATGTATATATAGATATAGATAGATAGATAGATAGATAGATAGAGGGCACAGGGTGAGTTGAAGATGAAGGGGTCATATCTGGAAAATCAAATTAAGGGGTGAAAGAGGAATATACTAGGAGAAGGAGAAAGGGAGAGGTAGAGCAGGGTAAATTATCTCACAAAAAAAAAACAAAAGAAAAGGCTCTTACAGTGGAGGGGAAATGGAGGAAGGTGAGAGGGAATGAGTGAATCTTATTCTCATAGGATTTGACTTAAGGAGGGAATAACATATACACTCAATTGCATATGGAAATCTGTCTTACCCTACAGGAAAATAGTGGGGGGAAGGGGACAAGAGAGTAGGGGGATGATAGAAAGGAGGGAAGATTGGGAAAGGGAGTAATCAGAAGCAAATACTTCTGGGGAGGGACAGGGTCAAAAGAAAGAATAGAATAAATGGGGGGGTAGGATAGGATTAAGGGAAATAGAGTTAGTTTTTCACAGCATGTCCACTATGGAAGTGTTTTGCATAACTGCACATGTATAGCCTATATTGAGTTGCTTGCCTTTTCAGTAAGGGGGGG
>NW_020949602.1:7611422-7613848 GCF_900497805.2 Vombatus ursinus
GCATGCCATCTTGGGGTGGGGGGAGGGGTGAGATGGGGTGAAAATTCAGAACTCAAAATCTTGTGGAAGTAAATGTTGACAAACAAAAAAATAAATAAAATTTACCATAAAAAATTAAAAAAGAAAAGAATCAAAGGATTGCCCCTTTAATTAAAAAAAAATCAAACTGGGAGGGGAAGACCCTCCGAGTTGCTGGCCAACAAAAAAGAGAAACAGTTAATATTTACATTCACTCTGAGCCTGGAGGGCCCAAAAAAGAACCATTAAATTGTGCTTGGGCAGGGACCTTCTGTTGTCCAATATATAACCTCTGGAGTGAATTGGGTTTAAGGGTTGGTCTTTGAGAAAGAAATCTAGCCAGTAAACCCCAGAGAGGAGACATTTTAGGAGCTATGACAAAAGTCCTAAATACAAGATAAACACAGTTTCAAGACTAGAAAACACTGAACATTATAGAATATTTTGTTATAAAGCTTTTTATTCAGTGATAAAGTTTCTTTTCCTCTAGTTACAAGAAACTAATTTTGGATTGACAATGATCACTAATGTGATTTTTGCACCAAATATCAAGTAATTTAAATGAAAGGAACTACCTTTTAATTATTTGTCCTTTGTTTTTTTTTTATTTATATGTATGATAAGCAATGCCTCTGCACTGATTATTGAACTGCTGATGCCCTAATTCTAAAAATAGTCTTCAACTATTTTCTCCTTGAAATATTTAATGAAATTATGTGTCTTGTTCATCCTGTAAAAGAAAAAAACAAAAAAATCTCTTTTAGGTATGAATTTTACCTTGGATTATTTAAGATTGTTGCTCTCTTTTGATGGTTCTATGGTCTTGTGGTAGTGAGCCCTTCTTCCAGCTGGTGCAAATAGCAACTTATTGAAACGGGTTTGTCTTCACATTCTCAGTAACATGAACTGCAACTCTGGAAGCTTCTACTATGCTTACAGGTTTGTGTTCCATCCTGGTAAGATCCGGTACTCTGTCTACTGCTCTACATAGTATCTTAAAAGTTTTGGTGTAGTATTAAGCTTTTAAGGGTTTAATTTAACAGTTTAAAGCTTCACTAAGGCTTTTGGGACACACTGTATTAACTATTTTGTTTCATATACTGTAACAAGTAATAGGGATACAATATAGTTCCTATTCTCAATGAACTTGCATTCTGCTATAGCAATTCTTTACTTGGGGTCAATTAACACGTTTTTAAAAGTATTCCGATAACTCCATTTCAGTAAAATTAGTTTCTTTTGTAATCCTGAAAAAAAAAGAAAGTAACAGTTTGAATTTACCATAGATATTATTGTAATTAATAATAATTATTATTTTGAGAATAGATTATTATTGTTGTTGTTAATAATAACTATCATTTATATAGCACCTACTGTGTGTCAGGTATTGTATTAGTTACTTTGCTTAAAGGTAAGAAATATGTAATGGGGAATCATAGTTCATATTCAGCCCTCTTTTATATTTTATTTAGTATATAGAAATGCTCATATTTGAGGCATTTGTCAAATTCAGAAAATATTTAATAAAAAGATGACTCCTATGTCTCTGGTGTTTCTGTTCACAGGAGAGATTAGAAGGGAGAAAGTTCATCTACTGCTTCTCTTCAAGTTAAGCACCTGCACTCTTCCTTAGAAAAGGAATTGTTTGTCCTTTATATTTGAAGCAGACCAATGACATCACAAGGTGATGTCTTGACTGGTGGTTGAATTGGATTTAAGTGAGGCAGAGTTGCATAAAGTTGTCAACCTCACTCTCTTTTCCAGAGTCATTGAAGTCCAGTGGCAAGACAAAAGTCAAGATGATTGGTGATGACCCAGGATGCAGCGGATGACCTAAACATCTTCAATGTTTGACCGAGCTCTAAGCACACCACAGTACTTACTTTGAATGCTTTTGTGGCCATTGGAACAAATTGTTCTCATCCACTCATTCCTCTGGGGAAAGTGTTCATGGGCTTGGGGTAGACACACTTCTAACTCACCAATGGGTTTGGAGCCTGTCAGCTACCCTCAACCTGGTTTAGCCCAAGACAATCTTTGGCCACTGCACATGTTACAGCTTCTTTGAGTCACAGATGCCAAAGATGGATGAGCAGCCCTAAAAAGGGCTTGTCAAGCCATCACATCAGAAGTCCCTGAACATCTATACACCCCTGGAAAAGGTATCAAACTCTAGTAGAAGGAGCCCTGAATGCTTGATTCAAAAACCTGGTTTTTGCTTCTCCCTCTGCTCTTTTTTTTCACTATGTGATCTTGACCATGTCACTTAATTTTTTTCTTTCTTATATCTTTTTTTAATTAATAAATTTATTTATTTTTAGTTTTCAACATTTACTTCCACAAGATTTTGAGTTCCAAATTTTCACCCCATCTCACCCCTCCCCCCACCCCAAGATGGCATGCATTCT
>NW_020949602.1:7613948-7701635 GCF_900497805.2 Vombatus ursinus
GAATACCCTTTCCCCTAGTCTGCCTTCCCTTCTATCTCTCCCCCCTTTGTCTTATCCCCTTCCCCTTCAATTTTCCTGTAGGGCAGGATAGATTTCCATACCCCATTTCCTGTATTTTTTATTTTCCAGTTGCATGTGAAAACATTTTTTAAACATGTGTTTTTAAAACTTTGGGTTCCAAATTTTCTCCCTTCCTCCCTCCCCACCCACCCTCACTGATAAGGCAAGCAACTCAATATAGGTTATACATGTGCAGTTATGCAAAACACTTCCATAGTAGACATGCTATGAAAAACTAACTCCATTTCCCTTAATCCTATCCTGCCCCCCATTTATTCTATTCTTTCTTTTGACTCTGTCCCTCCCCAGAAGTATTTGCTTCTGATTACCCCCTTTCCCATTCTGCCCTCCTCTCTATCATCCCCCTACTCTCTTAGTCCCTTTCTCCCCTGTTTTCCTGTAGGGTAAGACAGATTTCCATACGCAATTGAGTGTATATGTTATTCCCTCCTTAAGTCAAATCTTATGAGAATAAGATTCACTCATTCCCTCTCACCTTCCTCCATTTCCCCTCCACTATAAGAGTTTTTTCTGTTTTTTTGTGAGATAATTTACCCTGCTCTACCTCTCCCTTTCTCCTTCTCCTAGTATATTCCTCTTTCACCCCTTAATTTGATTCTCCAGATATGACCCCTTCATCTTCAACTCACCCTGTGCCCTCTATCTATCTATCTATGCCTATATGTACGTACATATAATTTTTTCCCCTCCAAATACCCTAATACTGACAAAGGTCTCATGAGTTACAAATATCATCTTTCCATTAAGGAATGTAAACAGTTCAACATTAATAAGTCTTTTATGATTTTCTCTTTCCTGTTTACCTCTTCATGTTCCACTCGAGTCTTGTATTTGAAAATCAAATTTTCTATTCAACTCTGGTCTTTTCATCAAGAATGCTTGAAAGTCCTCTATTTCACTGAATGACCATTTTTTCCCCTGCAGGATTATACTCAGTTTTGCTGGGTAGGTGATTCTTGGTTGTAATCCTATCTCCTTTGCTCTCTGGAATATCATGCTCTATTCCCTCTGGTCTCTTAATGTCAAAGCTGCTAAATCTTGTGTTATCCTGATTGTGTTTATACAATACTTGAATTGTTTCTTTCTGGCTGCTTGCAATATTTTTTCCTGACCTGGGAACTCTGGAATTTGGCTACAATATTCCTAGGAGTTTTCCTTTGGGGATCTCTTTCAGGAGGAGATAGGTGGATTCTTTCCATTTCTATTTTGCCCTCTGGTTCTAAAATATCAGGACAGTTTCCCTTGATAATGTCTTCAAAGATGATGTCTAAGCTCTTTTTTTGATCATGGCTTTCAGATAGTCCAATAATTTTTAAATTCTCTCTCCTGGATCTATTTTCCAGGTCAGTTGTTTTTCCAATGAGATATTTCACATTGTTTTCTAATTTTTTGTTCTTTTGGATTTGTTTTACAGTGTCTTGATTTCTCATAAAGTCACTAGCTTCCAGTTGCTCTATTCCAATTTTTAAGGAAGTGTTTTCTTCAGTAATCTTTTGGACTTCCTTTTCCATTTGGCCAATTTTGCTTTTTAAGGCATTCTTCTCCTCATTGGCTTTTTGGACATCTTTTGCCATTTGGGTTAGGCTATTTTTTAAGGTGTTATTTTCTTCAATTTTTTGGGGTCTCCTTTAGCAAATTGTTGACTTGTTTTTCATGATTTTCTTGCATCACTTTCATTTCTCTTCCCAGTTTTTCCTCTACTTTTCTTACTTGCTTCTCAAAATCCCTTTTGAGCTCTTCCAAGGCCTGGGACTGATTCATATTTTTCTTGGAGGCTTTGGATGTAGGAGCTTTGACTTTGTTTTCTTCTTCTGGTTGTATGTTTTGATCTTCTTTGTCACCAAAGTAAGATAATATAGTCTGACTCTTTTGCACTGCTTACTCATGATCCCAGCCAATTACTTGAGTTTTAAACTTTGTTAAGATAAGAGTCTGCTTCCAATGTGGAGAATGTACTGTCCCAAGCTTTGGGGGTTTGTACAGCTGTTTTCAGAGGTACTTCTAGGGACCTGTAAATTTTCAGTTCTTCCAAGGTGGTATGATAAGAGGTGAGGAGTTTCCTCTCCACCATCACATCAAGCTCCACCACACCAGCACTCCCCCTCACCCCAGGACCCCGCCTCAGAACTGTGACCCAGATACAAGAACGGGCAGAGCAAGAGATTCCTGCCTCAGCTCTGGCAAAGAGATCCCTGCAATCTCCCTCTGATCAGCCACTTGATTCCCCCTCAGTCTGTGGGCTGGAAGCTCAGGAGGCAGCCTCTGCAGCAGAGGCCACCGCTGCCCCAGAGGCTGTGCTTGGGACTTGCGGCTGAGACCTAGCTCCTTCTCTCACCACAGTCACAGACTTTTCCCAATGACCTTCTAAGTTATCTTTGGAGTTCATGGGTTGAGAAGTCTGGAAACTACCACAGCTGCCTGTGATTCAGTCCTCTGAGGCCTGCTCCAGGGTTGCTGCAGCCTGTGCGCCCACACCGAACTGCGCTCCTCTCCCTACCCAGCACTATATACCTTTCTGATCAACCATCCAGGTTGTCTTGGGCTGGAAATTTGTTTCACTGTGTCTTTTTATGGGTTCTGCTGCTTTAGAATTTGTTTAGATCCATTTTTTTACGGGTATTTGGAGGGGTTTGGGGGAGGGGTTTGGGGGAGAGCTCAAGCAAGTCACTGCTTTCACTCCACCATCTTGGCTCTACCCCAAGTCACTTAATTTCTCTGAGCCTAAATTGATAATATTTCCTTTGTCTCCCTCATAGTTACTATGAAGATCAATATCATGAACATGAGGTGATATGTCACCTTTAAAGTATTATAAAAATGTAAAGCACTGTTGTTACTAAGAATTTTAATGATCTTTTAAAAATATACCCTGAAGTTGCAACTATTAATCAAATCAATCCAGTAATTTAAAAACATTTATTAAGTACCTGCTATATTCCAGGAAATATACTTGTCATTAGGGATCCAAACACAAAACTGCAGTGTTGGTAAGTTTGACAGCCTCTTTTGGTCACATTCCTCAAGTTCAAAGGCAATCTCTCTCTCTGTGTCTCTCTATCTCTCTGTCTCTCTGTCTATCTGTCTGTCTCGGTCTCTGCCTCTCTCACTTCGTCATCTAGGTAGAATCAGCTGGATAGCTATTAGCAATGAAAGTACAATCTATTTCATTCCATGAACATTTATTAAGTACTTAATATGGGTCAGGCACTGACCCAGGTGCTGAAGAAGACACATAGACAAAAGTAAATGTCTAATATGTCAGTGGTAGAATCTGCTCATTGCATAGAGAAGGGGGCTGGCAGACTAGAATCAGGAATGTAGATATAAGCATGACTGAGGTCTGGTCAGAAAGCACAGTGTTTAATATAAGAGCCAGAGATTCAGTGAAGACAGTAGGAGTGAAGGTCCCATAGCGTTGGCTAGGTCTGGAACCCTGGATTTAGTCAACAGGAATCAAAGCCAGTTAGACAATGAAGCCTGAGCACAAACCAAAGGTATGAGGAAAGCTGTGGGAGATCAGGTCACTGGGAAAAGGACTTCTTATTGATCAGCAGTTTGCTCTGAAATGCAGATAAGACTTTTTACTGCTGATTTGAATGATTTCCCAAAGAGAATCAGAGCTTCTCAGATGTGGGAGTCACTCTTACTTTCTAGTCCAAACTCTACCTGATAAAAATCCCCCTTTGCAACAAAAACTTTCTTGTGTAAGGGGGAACTCACCAACTCTTGAAGCATTTCCATTTCCATTCCTTTGGATTTCTTGCTTCCTCACCTTTAATCAAAGTTTGCTCCAACTCCAATGACCTCTGCAGGGTTAAGATGCTGTTTTCAATACTTTCTTGTTGAGTGACTTAGAGAAGTTAAAAATGCTCTCTGAGCTAGTTTTCTCAACTGTAAAATGTGGGCCATAATTGCCCCTCCCTCACTGGATTGTTGTAAGGGTCAAGGAACATGATGTAAGTAAAGTGTTTCACAAACCTTAAAGTTCTATATAAATCTCTATTTAATCTGCCTGTCAAAATGCCATATTTCCTGTGAGGTACTGAACAAATCCTTGTCTTTACTCCTCAGAAATTCCTTTATTACAATAATAAATGAGGAAGACATTTGTTAAAACTATACTATCTAGGGGCAGCTAGGTGGTGCAGTGGATAGAGCACCAGCCCTGGAGTCAGAAGAATCTGAGTTCAAATGTGGCCTCAGATACTTACTAGCTGTGTGACCTTGGGCAAGTCACTTAACCCCAATTGCCTAAAAGAAAAACTATACTATCTACTGAGCACTCCGATAGACATTGAAAGAGATACAAAGCTTAGATATGATGCAATTCCTACCCTTAAGAGTAGGAATATAGGTAGCACAGTGGATAGAGCACCTGGCCAAGTGTCAGGATGACCTGAGTTCAAATCTGACTTCAGACATTACTCGGACATTACTGTCTATGTGACCATGGGTAAGTCACTTAATCTTGTTGCCTCAGTTTTCTCATCTGTAAAATGAGCTGAAGAAATGGCAAACCATTCCAGTGTCTTTGCCAAGAAAACCCTAAATGGGGTTACAAAGAATCAGACACAACTGAAAAAAGACTGAACAAAAAAAAATAATAAAACCTTAAGAGCCCTAGGATCCCAGGTCTAGAGATTGAAGGGATCATATGATAATAAACCTTAAGCTAGAAAGAATCTTAGCAACCACCAAATGCACCTGTGGTGTGCAATCTAATGTGTGTGTGTGTGTGTGTGTGTGTTTCTGTAAGCTTGTCATAGATGGAGAGAGTCAGAAACTCGTCTCCATCCTCATGGAGCTCACAGTGAACGCAATTCAAGGACATTACAATCTGGCACCAAATCTATCACCTCCATTTTCATCAGGCACTCCCTTCTTCTCAACTTCCAAGTCCAAAACTACTCTGATATGGAGTGTAAGACCTAGCTGCCACATTGACTCTGTGGATGCTAACATATGATGATGTTGCCCCTTTAAAAAGCAAAAAGGACACTGCTCATGGTTGGACTGTGCCAGTATAATGAAAATGACAATACTATTTATGTTAATTTATAAATTTGGTTCAATACGAATCAAATAATTAAGAGGGCACATTTTAGAAAAGAAGGGAGGAAAATAAGCATTTATATAACACCTACAGTGTGCTAAGTACTTTTACAAATATCTCATTTTATCTTCACAACAACCTTACAAGGTAGAGATGGTGGTATTATACCTATTTCACAGTTCAGGAAACTGTGACAAACAGAGATTAAATGACTTGCCCACAATCACAGAACTAGTAAATGTCTGAGGTCAGATTTAAATTCAGGTCTTCCTAACTCCAGGCCCAGCACTCTATCGACTGCATCACCTAGCTACATAACAATATTAGTATTAATATTAATAATAATCATGACCTCAGAATAATAAAGTTAATATGAAGAAAAAAAGGTCTAGAATATCAAAGGAAATCATGAGAAAAACTATAAATTAAGGGGATTTAGCATTAGTAGACCATTCTATGTGATGAAGTCATAGTATCATAATTGATACTATTTAAAATAATAATGAATAATTTAAAATTTAAAATAATAACAAAATAATAAAAGTGGGTCAGTGAAACATATTAGATAAGCAAGAAATAGAAGAAATAAAATTAGTTGCTAAAGTTGTCTACAAACCCATTAACATCAATTACTAGGTAAAAAAAAAATATGGTTTACATTAGAATGGATGGGGAAAATTATAAAGCAGTTTGGCAGAAATTACATGCAGGCCAGTATGTTATACAATATACCACAGTAAGATTAAAAATTAGATGTCCTTGAATATGAAAAATGACCCCAGAAAAAATTAAAAGAGATCAGAGGCCTTTTACACTTAAAGTTAAGGGAGAAATTCTTTGTTAAACAAAGGATCAAGAAAAATCATTAGAGATAAAATAAACAATTTTGACTACTCACATTTTTTAAAAAATTTCCATAGGGGAAAAAAAAGAAAAAAATAGAAGAGTAAGAAAATGTTTATATCAACAACAAAATCTCATAGGAAACAAATAGGACAATGACATAAACATATAACATTAAGAGTCATTCTCTATTAGGTAAGTGACCAAAAGACACACATAGTTTTCAAAAAATAGAAACAATAAATGACTTCATAATTCATGCTCCAACTCACTAATAGTGAGAAGAATGCAAATGAAAGTCACTCTGAGGTCTGACCTCACACCATGCAAAAATTAGCAAAGATGGCAAAAGATGGAACGGTCAGCGTTGGCAAGTCTGTGGCAAAATAAGAACATTGATGCACTGTTGGTGGAGCTCTGGCCCAACTATTATGAATTTCAATCTGGAATCATGAGAGAAAAATTATTAAACTACCCCTACCCTTAAACTCAACATTCCCACTAACCCTCAAGGAAGTCAAAGGCAGAAACAAAGATACAATGTATAGATACCCAAATATTCAAAGCAATTCAGTCTATACCAATAAGCATTTATTTAGAACCTACTATGTATGAGACAATTAAAAGTCATCAGCCTCACGGAGCTATCTTCCATGTATAAACGGATGTTGCCCTAGGCCTGGGGCATAAACCAGGTTCAGTTCTGACGCAAAAAGTCAATTCGTCTTTGTGATGAATTTGTGACGTCTTTGTGACTCTGAGGCCCCCACCTCAGAGTTTTATCCTGGGGAAAATTCCCTGAATTAAGATTTGATATGGCTCCTGTCTGGGTCTCCTCAGGTGTGGGTGATGAGGTTCTCCTTTTACATGGATACTCAATGTACAGTAAAGCTATCAAATATTGATAATTTTTATTCCATCCACCATAGAAGAAAAATAAAGATCATGGGATCATAGATTCAGGGCCAATAGGAAAATTGAAGGTTTTCAAATCCCATGATGTCACTTTACAGATGAGGAAATGCTGTTCCTTGAGCAAAACACCCCATCTCTCAGCTCCAGGCATTTTCTCTGGCTGTCCCCCATGCCTAGAATGCTCTCCCTCCTCATCTTTGCCTCCTGGCTTCTCTGGATTTCTTCAAATCCCAATTAAAATCCCATCTTCTACAGGAAGCTTCTCCCACCCCCTCTTAATTCTACTGCCTTCTCTCTGTTAATTATTTCCTATTTTTCTTGTATGTAGCTTGTATGGACATATTGTTTGTTGTCTCTCTCATTAGATTGTGAGCTCTTTGAGGGCAGAAACTGTCTTTTGCCTCTTTTTTTGTATCCCCAAAGCTTAGCATAGTGCTTGGCACGTAACAGATACTTAATAAATGTTTGTTCACTGATTGACTACTATGCTACCTTAGTAAATATCTCTAAGAGCTAATTAAATCTGGTTGATAGATTGCTATCAAATAGTAACCATGGAGGAATGTATACAAGTCGGGGTCTCATGGGCCAGAGCACTGTAAATGATGCCCTCCCAACCCGTCAAGGATATCTTGAAGTCCCTGAGGGCCCACAGTAGCCACACTCTGTGACCCTGAAGTCACTGCAAGTAGACTTCCAAGCATGCACCGCAAGTGATTATCATTACTCTTTGGTGAGGGAGCCCACCAGAGCTGAACTTGGAATTAGGAAGCCCAGGGTTCAAATTCCTCCTCTTGGATTTATTTCCCGTGTGATGTTAGGCAGATCACAGATTCTCTAAACTGCATCTTCCTTAAAGGAAGGAATAGCAATGGCCCCTCCTTCACAGGCTTGTTATGAAAAACACATGAGAGAATGGATATTAAGGACTTTGCAAATCTTAAAATTATAGATACATATGAGCTCTAATTATCGGTGCTGGCCTTGTAATTCCAGGTGGGGAGCTCTCCGTGAAGAAATTCCCTCCAGCTACCACTGCAGTGTAAGCTGCTACGTAACTTAGAAACTCGGTCAGCTGCCAAGAACGCTGAGAAGTCATGTCCAGCCTTGGGTCACAAGGCCAGCATGTGCCAGAGGGAGGCCTGCAACTGAGGTCCTCCTGTTTGCAGGATTCATTTTCTCTCCGCTATACTACCCTTTGCATTCTTTTGTATTTTAATTATCTCTTTTGGTAGAGATGGTATTGTGGATAGAGTATTGGGCATTATTCTTTAATTATCTCTTTCGGTAAAGGCAACTAGATAGTGAAGTGGATAGAGTACTGAGCCTACAGTCAGTAAGATCTGAGTTCAAATCTGACTTCATACACTTGCTGTGTGACACTGGGCAAATCACGTAACCTCTGTTTACCTCAGTTTCCTCATCTGTAAAATGAGGACAAAAATAATACCTACCTTCCAGCATTGTTATGAGGCTCAAATGATTGATATCTGTAAAAAAAAAAAAAAACTTAATACAGTGCTTGGTATATAGTAAGTGCTTAATAAATACTTATTCCCTTTCCCCTTTCTTTTGTTTTTAGTAATAGCAGTAACAGCATTTATATAGTGCTTTAAGGTGTGCATAGCAATTTACATATGTTATGTCATTTAATCCTCACAACAAACCTGCTAGGTAAGTGCTAGTACAGTATTATCTCCACTTTACAGATGAAGAAAGTGAGGATGACTTAAGTATCTTGCCCTGGACCATAACAAATAAATGTCTGAGGCAAGATTCAAACTCAGGTCTTCCTGACTCCAAATCAAATACTCTATCCAATACTCCAGTTTGATTTTTTTTTCTATCTATCCCTCCTCTCACCCAGAGAGGCATCCCTTACAACAAAGAACTAATTAACAGATTTCCTCCCTTTCCTTATTCTCTTCATCTTCATCATCATCATCATCATCATCATCATTACAGTCCCTCCTATCCTCTATAATTCAGCTAAACTGGACTCGTTGTGTTCCTCATACATGGTGTCCCATCACTGGGGTGCTATGACTTTATGCATGCCATATCCCATGCCTGGAATGCTCCTCTTCCTTCCTCCTCCTTAGAGGGGAGTTAGAAACCTTTTACTTCCTTAAAGTTCAGCTCACATCACCTCTCAGATAAAGTCTTTTCCTGTCTCCCACAGCTTCCAGTGCTTCTCCTTTCCACAAGGGAAAAATAACCAGTGGAAATGACTTATTTGGTATATATTTGGTACTCACTTACATGCATGTGGAAGGGGCACATGCATGCCTCTTTTCTGTGTGAGCAGTTTGCTGAAAAAGGCAGAAAACGAACATTTGTGTGAGGAAAACTAATAGTGACATATGTACCTCTGCTGTCTGAGGACTAGCCTAGGTAAGGTGAGAGAGGGTCATCACCAGCTTTATTGCGGCAATGCTTTTTCACTTCTAACAAGTGGTGACCATCTCCTAAGTCACAGAGGACTTCTGTTCTGCTCTGTGGCATACAAAGATAAAAAGTGAGACAGTTCCTACCTTCAAGGATCATGCATTCTACCTTCCCAGTTCTTTAACCAAGGTAATGAAACCACCCCTACACATAGGAAAATAAGCAAGAAGGCTTACCAAATATTAATGAACCAGCCTATTTAGTCCTTCAATTTTTTAAAAATTATAACTTCAATCAATTTCAAATACCATCATGTGTCTCATCCTTAAATACTAAAGAAGTCAAATTTATTGATAACTCTGGAAGGCAGATAATGAAAGTGTTACTGTCCCCATTCTACAGATGAAGAAACTAAGATTAAGGAAAGCAGCATGATGATTTAAGGTTAAATCTCACTTCTGAAGCTTATCTATTCCCTCTGAGACCTCGGGCAAGTGACTCCCAGGGTTTCAGTTTTTATCTGCAAAATGAAAGTATTGAAGTAGATGACCCTGGAGGTACCTTCCAGGTCTGGATCTTGTATTCTATGAGCCCGTGTTTCTATGTGTTCTGGCCAAATCAAATAGGTAGTCCCCAGGGGTGTGAGGATGAACCTCAGCCTTCTGACTCCAACAAACCCGGGCTTCATTGCATTAGGGGATGCTGCCTGGAGCACATAGACCTATCCAGCCTTCAAAAGAAGGATATAGGAATCAAATCTCAGTGCCTAAGTACTATTTAACATTCCTGAACACCCTGGCTAATTCAGCCCAGCTTCTTTCTTTCCCTTATTCTTAAATAAGGGCCCATTATACATTTTATGGCATTACCCTCAATTTCCCCTCTAGTCTCTCTCTAAGACAGGACCTTTCTTTGTTAAATAACCATTTATAGAGAAACTCCTTTCCCAAGAATCTCACATTTTCCCAGGGTGGGAACAAAAATCAGACACAAGGCCAGGAGCCCTAGTCTCCTATCAGATGGTCCATGAGACCATCTTATTGGCTCTTCTCTCCAGCTGAGCCCAGGGCTACTAAAACTGTGATTGAACGTGGAAAAACAAATTACCCAGGACATTTCAACTCCCCAACTTCCTACTCACCATTGATTAACCAGACTTTAGTGTGGGTCTTCAAAATGATGGTGTGCTGGACTGTGGATTGACCTCAAGCCTCTCTGGTAATTATGTAATCTTTCAGGCAATTTATTCTACTTTGAATAAAAATAATTTGTGTGAATTTGCCTGGAATAAGACACCCCATACCCATCTCACAAATTGTACACAGAGTATCTTTTAAAATAAAATTACCTGAAAGGATTCTCCCTAAAACAACCAACCAAAATCAATCAAAGGCAAATCACTAATCTGCAAATGTCAGGGCATCCTAGAGACAGAACAGAAAGTGGACTGAACCTAGAACCAGAAGACCTGGGATCGAACCACAGTTCTGCTTCTATACTGACTTTGTGACTTCAGACAATTCACTTCACTTGTCTGCATGTCAAGGTGTCTTCACTAAAATGAAGAGATTAGGCCTGATGATCTCTAGGGTCTGTTTTAGCACTAAACTGTGTTTAGTATTTAGAAACCATATTTAAAAGGGTTATAAGAACTGAGCAAATTTTTAAGGTGGGCATTTAAGTGGTTGACAGCAAGGTGGAGCAGTGGACAAAGTGCCAGGTCTAAAGTCAGGAAGACCTGAGTTCAAATCCAGCCAGATATTTACTAGCTGTGTGACCCTGGGCAAGTCACTTAACCCAGTTTGCCTCAGTTTCATCATCTGTAAAATGAGCTGGAACCCCAAATGGGGTCACAAAGAGTTGGACATTACTGAAATGACTGAACAACAAATTTTAAGTGGTACAATGGATAGAATGTTCTCCTTAGCATCAGGAAGACCTGAGTTCAAATCACGCATCATGTTACCTGTGAGACTTGGGAATGTCAATTACCTTTTTCAGTCTCAGTTTCCTCATTTACAAAATGGGCATAATAATAACATCTTTCTCCCAAAGTTGTTGTGAGGATCAAATGTGACAGCATGTAAAGTGCTTTACAAACATTAAAGCTCAATATAAATGCTTCCTATTATTAATTTGAAAACTTTTAAAAATCATCTTGAGTCCATAGGCATTTTTTTTAACATTTAGCAGGTAAGGACTAGACCTATGATTTCATTGGAATTAGAACTCATAGGTGAGGAAATACCCTATCCCAATGAGAGTGTTACCTTCTCTGAAACTTTGTCTTAGAGATGTGCCTTGAACACTGAGAAATTAAGGCTCTTGTCAAGAGTCTCCCAGTCCGAATGTGCCATGGGCAGAAGTCATCCACTCAGCTCTTTCTGGACCCAGAGGCTACCTCTTTATCTTTGTCTTTACCACATTTACTTTTGCGTGTTTCTAGGTGACAAATGAGGCTGCATTTTGTTCTAGAAAGTGCTTTGTCCCCTGGCTCTGATGGGCAGTGAGTTTTTCTGGGCTTTCGGGACTGGGCAGTCTCCTACCATGTCCTCAGAGCACATCGTCCTCTATTAGAATGTAAGTTTCTTGTGGACAGGGACCATTTTATTTGTATTTGTATCCCTGGAGCTTGGCACAGTGCCTGACACACAGTAAGCATGTAATAGATGTTTCCATCTCAATATCTACCCAACTCATGTGGGTTTTGTGAATCTCTAATGGGATAGCACATGAAACCACTT
The DNA here is from genome assembly GCF_900497805.2 of Vombatus ursinus. Lineage (NCBI taxonomy): Eukaryota > Metazoa > Chordata > Mammalia > Diprotodontia > Vombatidae > Vombatus > Vombatus ursinus. Next base: position 7,625,973 of record NW_020949602.1, read on the forward strand.
TGTTTACTTCAGACCACTATTCAGATACCAGTTATTTTTCATATAATTAAACAGTCAAGTTCTACTTGAAGGTGAGTTATAATTGATATGTAATTTGCAACTATCATCAACTAGTTAGATATAGTCTATCCTATCTGTCCCACAGGGCACATCTAGGGGACTCAGTTCAATTCAGTGCATGTTTTATAAATCCCTAGGTTATTGAGCACAAAAAAGTGCACCATTCAACCATTCAACCATTACCATTCAACATCAACAAATATATGTAGGAGATCCCTACAAGATGCAGGCAAGTGTTCAAGGTACAGGGGACACAGACAAAATCCAAACCATCCTCAAAGAATTTATATCCTCGAACTTCAGCTGAAAAGACCTGATTTGGAGTGGGGGGGGGCTTTCATCACTGATACATTGGTCCACTCTGCTAATTTTGCCATACCTAAAGAAATGATTTTTTTTGTTTCATTTCATGGGTTTATTATTAGTGCTCAATGTCTAACTGTACAGAAGAGAATCAGGCTATTGGACAAATCATGTTGGTATAGAAACCCAATTTAGGATGCTGAGCGTGGGGAAGTAGCTTGAGATCTGGACCTGAAGTCGCGAAGACCTGGATTTAAATCCTATCCCCCAATAAGAGGCTTATTAGTCTGATCCTAGAAAAGTCACCTCACTCCTATGGATTTCAGTTTCCTCACTGACCAAAAAAAGGAGTTGGAGTTGATGAGCTCCAAATCCTTCTTCAACTCAAAATCTGTACCTTAATCAAAGGAATCCAGAGAGTTGGGCAAAAGTCGCCTAAATTTAGACAGTAATGAGAGTGAGGCTAAAAACGGGTAGCTTCCATTTTCAAGATATTTTCTGGCTACGTACTTTCCTCATAATGTCCACATGACACAGAGGATGGGACGTGACAGTCTTATTGGCCCCATTTTTCTTCTTGGACCAGACCTTGGATATCACTGATCTAGGGATCTTCAAGGTGAGGAAACTCCCTTTACCAATGCCAGCACTCTGCACAGCACCTGGCCCAGAACAGGCACATAATGAGGGCCAGTTGACTTGACTTGATGATTACGAAAGAGCTTCAGCAAGTTCTGCCAGTAATAGTCTTAGAAAGTTGCCCAACAATACTGAGAGGTTACTTGATAATAACTAGCATTTGTATAGCACTTGGAGATTTGCAACACTCTTTACAAATATTACCTCATTCAATCCTCACAATGCCTCTGAGAGATACGTGTTATTATGTCCCCCATTTTTACACATGAGGAAACTGAGGCAGACAAAGGTTAAGTGACTTACCCAGGGTCACACAGTAAGTATCCAGGTATGATTTGAACTCAGGTCTTCCTGCCTCTGGGGCAGCTAGATGGTACAATGGCTAGAGAGCCAGGCCTAGAGTCAGAAAGACTCATCTTCCTAAGTTCAAATCTGACCTCAGATTCTTACTAGCTATGTGATCCTGGGCAAGTCACTTAACCCTATTTGCCTCAGTTTCCTCATCTGTAAAACAAGCTATAGAAGGAAATGGCCAACCACTTCACTATCTTTGCCAAGAAAACCCCAAAGGGGGTCACAAAGGGTAGGACATGACTTAAAATGACTGAACAACAAACAAGTTCCTGACTTCAGGACCAGCATTCTATTCACTGTGTTACATACTCAGCATCACACAACCATTAGGTGTCATAGGCTGGATCTGAACTCAGATCTTCCTGACTTTTAGTCCAGCACTGTAGCCAATAATCTCATTAGGCAAGGGGAAAATTCCTCTCAAAGAGGTGAAGTGCTTTGCCTAAAATCATCCTCTTATTAGAGTCAGTCCAAGGTGTACTTTAGAACTAGATTTCACGATGCTAAACACAAGGTTTATTCTTCTACGCTGATTCATGCAGAGTCCTGCTCCCTTGTTGGAGCAAAGCTTATCTGAAGTCTGCCACCTACGGGGTCCAAATAATTGCTTAGCTTCATTTGGATCAGGGACAGATAAAGTTCACTGAATGACACCCAATTTAGATATTTCCAAAAAACTGAATCCAAACCCCAAATAAACCCTGCTTTGAAATTATATCCATCATCCATGTCACCATCCCCCTAATTATCCTCATGATTTATATGACTCTCAAAGTGCATGCTATAGATGTAATTTTCAAAATAGCAGACTGAATGAGAAGCCACCTATCTAGTCTGATCAAAGGCTAAGACCATTGGAGGCCTCATAAGAGACTGGAGAACATTTCCATACCAGATCCACCCCAAATTGATAGGTGCTAATGATTCCAGAAACTGATGGGATTGAATAATTATTAAATAGGTGTTGTATTTTTCCAAATATTCATTTATTCAACATGAACAATGGTAGAAATACTATAGAAGGACCAAACACTTCTCTCTTCTATTATATTCACAAACTGTTATATTCATAGCATTTAATATTGTAAAGTAGCTTAAGTATCATTTAATCCCAGGTCTGCATTTTGCAGAAAAAGGAACTGAAGCCCAGAGAGACAAAGTCATTTACCCATACATTGTCACTTAGTGACAAAGCCAGGATTAGAACCCAGACATCTCAACTCCTTTTCTGGTTCTACTTACCTACAACCAGGACCACAGCCTGGTTGTTCACCACTGATTGCTATGTAGCAAATGTCTTCCAGTCGAAGTATTCCTTATACTTACAGACTTATCCTATAGTAAGCCTGGAAGAGACCTTAGAGGTCGTCAAGCCAAATGTTTCCTTTTTAAAGATGAAGATAAACTCCGAAGAGATCAATGAACTTGGCCAGGGCCACGTAACAGAGTTAAGGATTGGAATGGGAACTAGATTTTTAGTTAGGACATTGGTGAGGTAGATGGTGTCCAGAGAATTATGTCTAAGATGGTTAGAGAGCTGGAGACCATGCTATAAAAAATGATCGATGTAAAGAAATAAGAATGTAAGCATGGAGAAGAGTGAACACAGGGGAAACCTAATCATTGGCTCTAGGATTTGTCACTTTTCCAAAGAAGGATTGGGCATGTTGTGTTTAACTCATAAAGGCAGAAATAGCAACAAGGGACAGAAATTGCAGAGGTGAAGACTTAGGCTCACTCTTGCACAAAACACGTAATTGTTCAATTTGAGCTGCCCCATAGTCTGTCTCGGTGTTCTCTTTCAATGAAGGTCTCCAATATAAAGCTAAATGACTACTTTTCATATGACGAAGATGAAATTCCTACATAGGTACACATTGGACTAAATGTCATCCAAGGCCCTTTTACAGTCCCCGATTCTGTGACTGAATTTTTGAACCGAGTCTTCTGAGTCTCAGCTTAGGGCTTTAACCACTAGTCCTTGTATGATTGGATGGTCAAGCCCTCATGGAAAAGACCTAGCTATTGCTGACGCAACATCTTCTGTCTCCATGCCTCTGCTCTGACCTACCATCATTTTTGAAATGCTCTTCCTTACTCTTAAAATCCTTGATTTCCCTCAAGACTCAGCTCAAAAGTTACTAACTTAGGAAGTCTTTCCTAATCCTTCCTAGTCCTGCCATTAATGCCTCCCCCTCTAAGACTACCTTCCACTTATTTCATACCTATCTTACATGCGTCTATTTGTATGCATGCCATCCACCCCCTTAGATAGAAGCTCCTTGATGGCAAAATTGTTTTTGCCTTTCATTGTAGCCCTAGGGCTTAGCACAATGCCTGATATATAGTAACCATGTAATAAAAGTGTGTTTATTGATTGCTTGAAAATAAACAAAGATTTTTGATGGTAGCGGAAGCCAAATAGGGGTATGAATGTCAAACAAACATACGCCCACAATTGAAGACCTCTGCATTACCCCAGAGCTGCCTTCAGGTTTTTCCATTTATAATTTTAATAACTTTAATGGGTGGCATTGTGCTAATTGCATCAAGGCCTGGAACACTGCAGAGACTCCTGGATGAGATCCCAAACCACTTTAAAGAGATTGGTCTAACTCTCCATTACAGAAAAAAGAAAACAAGTGGATTAGGAAAGGCTACTGTCCAGGTTGTGACTTCCAATAGGATGGGTGACCTGTGGAGGCTGTCAATTATTATGCATGCATGTATGAAATATATGTATATACATACATGCATGCATGTGGATTGAATACATACTGCAAAAGGGTAATGAGTTTGGCCCAAAATTGAATGGGAAGAGAAAAGCAGACTAGATTGCCTTTGGGAAATAATCAAGTTCTGTTCATAACACAAACTTCTACCTTGGAGCAAAGGTTCATCTTTTTAATCCTGGCATTGTTTTATGGCTGTGAGTCATAGAGCCCTAAAATCTCTGAGGAACTGAAAATAAGTATTAAGCAGAGAGTGATGTGGAAGTATATGGTGGATGGGTGCAGGCTGCTGCACATCCCAAGCAGGGCACAACAAAAGATAAGCTAAGTAAAGAATGTCATCATCAAAGGACATATGGGTGAAATGGAAGATAGGCCATCAGAGAGCTCGTGTGCCCCATCAGGAATCACAGGATAGGGGCAGCTAGGTGGCGCAGTGGATAGAGTACCGACCCTGAAGTCAGGAGGACCTGAGTTCAAATCCGACCTCAGACCAAACATTTGATACTTACTAGCTGGGTGACCCTGGGCAAGTCACTTAACCCCAATGGCCTAAAAAAAAGGAATCACAGGATGCCAACAGAAAGCAATATAGCATTTTGGGTAGACCCCTTGAAGACAAAATCATAGGAAGAAAACTAGAAGAGCCATGTAGGATGGGCAAACAGGGGTGAGTTGAATCATTAGAGGGAATTTTCCATCACCAAAATGAGAAATATTTTTGAGTATTTGCCTATCTTTAGGACTAAAGAAAGGGACTGGATCTCTGATTTCACTAGTAGAGGAAAGATACCCATATATGCTACGCGTGTGGGCAAGTCAATCAGCGTCTTCTATATCATTTATAGTCAGAGAGTTTCCTGGGCCAGTGAGAAGAAAAGTGACCTCTTACTCAGACTCACAGAACAGGCCTTGATCCTAGGTCATCCTGGCTCCAGGGAGAGTCTCTATGCCCAATATGTAGCCTCTCTGAAATATCTTCAAGTCAAGCAGTTAAAAAATTGTGTTGTTTGGTAATTTGTTTGTTCATTTTTTCTCCTTAGCTTGGAAATATCCAGACTATTTCAACGTGGAAGAAAGTATGCCTTTTTGTGATATGGGAGGGCTTTTCTATGGCTCTCAATTTCTCAGTAGATAGAAGACTCCAAGTAGCCCTCAGCCCTCTGAGCCTCAGAATAGTTTCAGTTACCACCATGGAATTTCTTGTAGTACATTACTGATACAAAGCTAGCCAGCCCTCTCCCTCAACTTTCCTCAGTGTTCAAGATTAGTGACCTCAAGTTCCAGAAAACTCCCTATTTCTGTACATGTTGTTGTTGTTGCTGTTTGAGGTTGATTTTCTTTTTAGCCAACAACCATCTCCTTCTCTGTGTCTTTTAACTGATCTTACAGTTCCCACCAAATTCTATATTTTGCTTAGTGCTTTACCCAGGGGGATATGATCTTCCCCATTTTCCACCCCATTCTAACAGGACCATACAAAACTCAGATTGTTTTTATAGAAGTCACTGAAGTCAGGTCACATTTCAAGCAACACCCGAAAAGCACCACGGACTCTGGCTCACCCGGTGATTTATGACTAACCACTTCGGAGCAATCCCCATTTACGCATTCATTTATCCTGTCTCAGGGTGTCATATTTTTGGCAGACTCATGAGGCATGGTATAGAGTGTCCTAGTTCTCCTCCTGTGCCATCAGAAACCATTTAGCAGAAGTGAAATGATATTGCCTTTTAATTTTCTCATATAAGGCTGTGGTTTGTGTAACATGACTCAGCCAGGGCCTGATTAATGAGGACGCATCCAGCAACACAGCGGCCAAGTCCACAGGTATTAAAAGCATTAATGATTCAAACACTGGGATCTGAAAGCAAGGTCCAAAGAGATTGGAATGTACTGCTGGGAGGAAGATTGCAAAGGAATTGAAAATAAATAGGGTGGAAAAGTCAAGGAAGTGTTTGAGTTGCCCCACTACGACTGCCCCTGCTTCCACTAATGGAATTCTTAAGTTCTTGGAAATCTGGACATAGGTCCATGGAGAAGAGCAGTTCTCAAAGAGACCTTCTATGGAAAACTAAATTTCTAAATCTTGTAATTGGAAAGTATCCTCAAATGATAACTAGTGGATCAGGTAAGCAGCTCATGTAGAAGCCTAGATGGTGTAGTGGTTAGAGCACTTCACTTAGAGGCATGAAGACCAAAGATCAAACATTAGCTCAGAATCGAACTAGTTGAGTGATGCTGGGGAAATTGCAAAGCTTCTCTGGCTTCAATTTCCCCATCTGTCAAATGGGGATGATGATAGCACCTGTCTCACAGGGTTGTTGTGAGAATCAAACGACAGGTATTTGTCAACCACTTTATGAAACTTAAAACACTATACATTTGCTATTATAATCATTATTTTTCACTACATGGTATGACTAAAGGATAAGCGAGAGTAACGATATTTACATCCACAGTAGAACCATGAAATGAGAGGAAAGCTTCTAATGCATTGAGAAGCCGCACTATGGAAGACTTGGAAGAAGGAATGAACAAGCATCATCAAGCATGAGAATGTGTGGTTGGGTTGCCAACTGAACTGCCCACCTTGGAGTGCCCACCTTGATGAGATCACAGTTCCATTGAAATAATGAAACCTATCAGAGTCTAGTGAATGGGATGCCCTGAATAGAAAGGCACAGGAATTGGGAATTACCCAGAACCAGGCACGTGACAAGCCACCTGGTGCTTAATAACTCAGAATTCACAATAGTCAATTACTAAGGCTGGCATAACAGGGCTCCAATCAACAAGCTTGTTGTCAACGACTGCTCCTTCAGCAGACACGTGTCTTTTAATCTAGCAAATATGGCATGGTATGATTGTTTCCAGGAAAGAATTTGTGACTAGGACTTGTGAAAGATGAAGTCAAAACCCCCTCCATTCTGATTTTCTTCTTGAGCTATAGTTCTTATACAGTCAGTCCATACCCCGTTTTTCCTGCTCTCCAGTTGTTTAGAGCCACCCACAAATTACCCCCTCTTTGAACTAATGAGAGTAGCCACCCTTCAACCAACTTAGAGGTCATAGAACTGGAATGACCCACAGAGGTCATCCAGTCCATCCCCCTGAGGCACAGAACAGTGAAATGACTCCTTAAAGTCACACAGAGCCAAGATTCAAGTCCAGTTTCCATCGATTCCAAACCAAGTACCCTTGCCACTTTAGTCCAGAGCCCTTGTTTTACAGAGGGAGCAACCTAACACCTGGAAAAGTGAAGTGATTATCTCAGTATCAAATAGTAAGGAAGACTCTAGACAGAAGGCTGGGAACTTGGATCTTTTCCAATACACCACAACCCCATGCCCATCGATAAATTAAGCAAATTCATATTCCATCAAGGTGTATTTTTCACTGTTTGTGCAAGACATTTTAATAGATTCTGGAACCAATGAAGATTTTTCTTTTTTTTTTTTAAGATGTATTCCCTGCCCTTGAGGAGGTACAATACAATAGAAGAACTGAAATAGAGAATTAACCATGATACTAAATAAAACATGAAAAACACATGAGAGAATTGTGAACAAAGTGGTAAGGGAAATTCAGAGAAGGAAGAGAACAATTTTGAATGGGAAGGTGGGTATCAGGGATGATTTCAGAAAGGAAGTGATATTGGGTCATTCATTCAGTCAGTCCATTTATTCATTCAACAAATATTTATTAAGCACCAACAACGTGCAGAGGACTGCGCTAAACACCATGACAAATGCAATGTTTGGATAGGACACAACATTATCCTGTCCCACCAAGACCCTGTTCACCATGACTTTTAGCAGTATAGTTACTAGCTAACTATTCAGTAGTCAGGAAGTCAGTTTGAGTTTGCGATACAATTGATGGAGCAGAGACTCACGCTATAGAGAGACATGGATATAGTGAAGTAAGCACTCCAAGGAGGAAAGAGCTTGAAGGAGCGGGATCTCTGGGAGCAGAAAGGAAAGCCATCTATGAATTCAAGAGACAGCTAGCCCTAGCAGTTGACAAATGAGCCAAGTGACCTACCAAGCAGAAACATTACATTCAAAGGAGAGCTTTCTAAGAATGGCATGAGAAAAGTTTGGGGGCCTGTCATACTGAAGTTGTGAGTTGCCTTGGCCATATGGCTCCCCTACAAATGCGCTTCAGTGCACTTTCAGTTTCTGTTCACTCTTCCATGGGATAGCGTGTGTGTGTGTGTGTGTGTGTGTGTGTGTGTGTGAGGGAGAGAGAGAGAACACTCCACATTTTGATGCTGTGTAATTACTTTTTTAAAATTATGTCATCTTAGCAAATATTGTTCTATGAGCCAATTATGTCTGGGTGACTATTAATGGGCAGCACACCAGTGGGGGCTAGTGAGGTATAGTAATGAGAAGCAAGACTAACAGACTGCCCCCTTCAAACCTATGAGAATAGACACTCTTCTTGAAAACATCTGAGTTATAAGTAGATAGATAAAAAGATGGATGGATGGATGGATATGTATTTGTGTAGTATACTGATGTTTATATTGGCTCCTCAAATATAATATAATCTCCTTGAGGGCAGAGACTTTTCCATTTTTGTCTTTGTATCCCCAGCACCTAACACACTGACTGACACATAGTAGGTACTTAATAAATGATTACTGATAATTAAATTGATGAAGGCAGATTTTTACATTTTTTTTCTTTTCTTATACTTAGCGTGGCTCTCTATGTACAGGAGATGTTTAATAAATGTAATTTGAAATTAATTAAATAGAATTGACTGAGTAAACTCCCTCCACTTTATAGAGACCATGTGGCACTTTCTGAGTCTGGGACTGTGTGACACTAATTTTGCCTCCCCCCTCCAGCTTCAGCACAAGAGACCTCCAAAGACTCCTGGTGGTGACAAGCCTGCCACAGCTCCCAACTGCAACTGTTTTTAGAAGCGGAATGGGGGCTGACTTCATTTCCAGCACTGAGAAATCGCCCTGCTGTTCTGCTGATGTATCCATTCTGTTTGGATATTTTTAGAAGGGGAAGAGATTTTGAAGGGTATGGAGGATGGTTAGTAAAGACTGCAGACCCCAGCTGAATGCTAAGGAACTGGAGAAGAACTGAGCAACAAGAATCCTCTATGAGGAAATGGCCCTTTCTGGGATGTGGGGGAGAATGAACCTAGGAATTCTGAGTAAAGAGGACCGAAGGTTAAGGATTCACTCATTGTCGATGGTTGGAAACTGAAGAAATGGGGGCATCAGGCAGTCAGTCTAAGGTAGTGGAATTAGGAAAGAATCTTTTAAAGACAGCATATTGGCTTCCCTTCCTTCTTTGAAGAGGTGGAGGGCTATGGATGTGGAACACTCTGTATATTGTCAGACTTAACGGATATGTTTATTAGTTTTGCTGAACATTCTTCTAAATTAGAGTGTGAGTCAAGACAGGCACTGGTTTTTGTTTATGTTTGGGGGAGTGGTCTTTCTTTATATCCTCAGAATTTAGCACAGTGCCTGACACACAGTAGGTACTTAATAAATGCCTGTTGAATTATAAGAGATGACTCTCTGGATGAGAGAAAGAGGGACATATTGGGAAAATGATGGCACTTTAAAAATACATATGCATGTGTATTTCTCACAGGAGGTAGATCTAGATTCAGAAAGTCTTGCATTCTAATTCAGCCTCAGACACTTACTAGTCGCCTTGGGCAAATCACTCTTTCTGCCTCAGTTCCTTCAATTATAAAGTGAGGATAACAGCACCCACTTGTCAAGGTTGTTGTGAGAACCAAATGAGATCATATTTGTAAAATGCTTTGCAAACCTTAAAGCACTATGCAAATGCTACCTACTATTATCAAATATATAATACATGGTGTATTTAAATAATGTGGCAGAGAAACAGTGTGGATATAGAGCTGGATCTTGGAATCAGGAAGAGTTGAATTCAAGTTGCACCTCTGATACACACTAGCCATGAGACCCTGATTGAGTTACTTAACCTGGCAACCCTCTAGCCAACTCAGTCAAGTAGGGATAGAAGAAAGTTTCCTCATCCAGAGTTCCCTCTAGCAATGAAACCTGAGGTCTAATTCCATTCCAAATCCAAGGTGTCAGAACTGGAAATGATCTTAAGATGCAGAATGTTAGAATACACATAATAAAACGTTAGCAATGAAAGAGAATCGAGAGATCATTTAATTCAACCTATTAATTTTACAAATAAAGAAAATAAGGACAAAAAGTATCCTTACCCAAAGTGTCCAAAAGTAACTTGTTCAAAATCACAAAGCAAGTTCATTTTGCTTTGTTTGGTTTGGTTTGAGGCCCTGACTGTTACTTCACTGATGTGGGTGACTCCCAGTGCAGAAGCTCACTTCATCAATTCAGTCAGTCAGCATTTCATCTATACCTTGCATTCTTAAATATTTTCCCAGGACCATATAGGTATCAAGTGACTCACGTACACATAATCAGATGGCCAGAATATATAAGAAACAGGATTTGAAGCAGGTCTTCTCGACTCCCAATGTCAGTCCCTTATCCACTAATTCCAGGCTGATTCATGAGCTGTGGGTAGGGGAAGAATTCTTAATCAAACACAGGATAGAGTCAATTCCAAAAAAATAAAAGAGATCATTTTGATTACACGTTTTGATTACATGAAATTGAAATACTTTTGCACAAACATAATTAACAGATCTAAGAAAGAATGGAAGCAGCTGACTGGGAAAAATTTTATGAAATATGTCTGATAAGGGTTTGATATCTAAAACAGACAACAAATAGAGATATATAAGAAGAAAAGTCATTCCCCAAAAGAGATGCAAGGACATGAACAAACAGTTCTCAAAAGAAGAATTGCAAAGAAAGAATGCTCCAAATAATTAATAATTAAAATTGAAATTAAAACAATCTTGAGTTTCACCTAATAGCCTAATTAGGTGTTAGGTATTTCACCTAATACCCAGCAAATTGGAAAGGTGACAGAAGATGGCAATAATCAATGTTGGAAGGGTTATGAAAAAACTTTCACACTAATGCTTTATTGATAGAGCTGTGGAGAGGTACAATTATTCTGTAAAGCAAATTGGAATTAGGCAACTAAAATGACTAAAATGTTCATAACCTTTTGACCCAGAGATCCCAATGATAAGAATATACTCCGACGAGGACATTGACAAAATAAATATTCCATATACACCAAAATATCTATAGTAGCATTTTTTCATACTGGAAAAAAAGTAAATGCCTATTAAATTGTACCATATAAACATAATGGAGTATTACTGTTCTGTAAGAAATGATGAAGATGATGAATGCAGAGAAGCATGTGAAGAGTTATGTGAACTGACACAAAGTAAAATAAACAGAGCCAGCAAAACAATATACACAATGACTACAACAATGTAAATGGAAAAAGAAACAACCACAAAACAAAACTGAATATTTTGAAATCATAAGGACCAAACTTTACCTCAAAGGAGGCATATAATAAAATAACTCCTCCCTTGGACACAGAGGCCAATACATGTGGAATATTGCACACATTAGAGTTTGATTGCTTTTGCTGATTTTTTATATTATTTCATCTTTACAAATACATTCCTTTAAGTTAAGAAGCATTTATTAAGCACCTACTATGTGGCTGAAACTGTGCTAAGCACAGTAGAAAGACAGGAAAAATTGTCCTCATATAGCTCACAAGCTAATGGGGGGAGACTATATACAAATAACTCTGTACAAACAAGATGTATGTATGTGCATATGTGTGTATGTATGTATGTGCGTTTGTGTGGGAGTATATCTTATTGGCCGCAATCTGAGAGAGAAGGTGCTAACATTAAGGAGGTCCAAAAAAGGCTTCTGACAGAAGGTGGGATTTTAGTGAAATTTGAAGGAAGTCAGGGAAGCTAGGGAAGGCTAAGAGGGACAGATGCAGGGAAAAATATAGGTGATACAAAAACAAAATATGTTAATAATAATAATCTATTTTTAAAAGAATATATGCACATTCTGGGCAGGGTTTTTTGTCTTTGTTTTGTGTCCCATCCCCTTACTTAGTACAGTGTTTGGCATATCATATAGCACTATTGTTTGTTTGATCAATTATTAAAAATAATCTTCTTTATGACTGAATATTCAATTAATGTCTGCCTTGAAAACAATGATTACTGAGCATAATTTAATTGCAGTGACCATCTGTGATGATTTATCTTGAAGATCACATGAGATGATGGGCACATGCCACTTTGTAACCATACAGTGTCATATAAATATGAGCTGCCATCACATGATATTGGAGGATCAGAGGAGCCTAGTAGCTACAACAGATATCGGGGGCTATTTCGGTCACTCCTTCATTTTGCAGATGAGTCAATTGAAGTATAGAGAGACAAAATGGCTTTTCCAAAGTCATAGAGGTAGTAAACCTTAGTAAAGTCAGGGTGTTTTTTTTTCACCCCCGATCCTCTGACTCCAAAACCACAACTCTCTCCAGTGGGCCATGATGCCCCCACCATCACCGTTATCACTGCAGTTGCCATTTGGTATATCAGAAAAGACAATGGGATAGGAACTAGAACCCCTTAGTTCTATTCCATATTTGCCACCTTCTAATTGACAGACTATTCAGTGGGGTACATTGTGCAAACTGCATTCTAGGATTCAGGATAAAAGGATTTTAATCCCAGCCCTGCCAGTTATTCACTCGCTGTTCAAATGCATCCATCTCACTTAATCTTCTTGTGCCTCTGTTTTCTCATCTGAAAAATATAGGAATTGAACTAGATGGCCTCTAAGTTCCCTTCCAGCTTTAATCTCTCTGCTCCTAAGAGCCAACAGTACATGCAAAAGCATCTGAAGGAAGGCTTTGAAGAAATTATCATAAGGCACATTCTTTGGCAGGGACCAGTGACAGGGTATAACTGGTGGGGGTGATGGCATATGTCAAGCCTCAAAAGATGAAGCCAGGAAATCAGTGCAACTATAGCAACAAGCTTCTTGACATAAGCACTGAATCCAAGTCAATTAAAATTAACACACCTTTATTAAGCCCTAGTAGGTGCAAGATGACTGTTTGATGGCTAGAATACGCTGATAAAAACTGACATGGGCCTCGTCCTCCAGGAGCTCACAAACAAATGACAAAGGAAAGAGTAAGAGTCTCCCTATTACTGAAGGATTGTTCTTCCTTCTGGAATGTGGGGATCTGCTTGAAATTTCCTCAAGAAGAATGCCAGGCATCAAACTCAAATTGACAGGTAACGATCTCGACTTGGTTGTTTTTTGATGTTTCCTAATCTGTAATATAAAGGGGCTGTACTCAGTGACCTCTAAGGACCCTTCCAATGTTAAACATATGAGCTTATGAACAACAGTAGTGGCTATGAGTGGATTCGTGGATGAATCTCAATTTCCAAGTACATGATATTCTTGTTCTTCCAAATGAATTTTGTTGTTATTTTTTTCTAATTTAACAAAATATTTTTTAGTAATTTAATTGGGGTGCCTTGCTGTTCACCCATGACTCAGTCCCATTGTCTCCCATCCTGATTGGCTCCTGGTTGAATCAGACCCACTCAGGCCATTGGTATTCTTCCGGATACCATATTTTGGGAAGGACATTGCCAAGCTGGCACACGTCTAGAGAAGGATGACCGTGATAGCAAGGGGTTGTGGAACCAACCATGTCATACAATAACCAGTTGGAAGAATGGGGATTTTAAGCCTGGAGAAGAGAAGATTTAGAGGAAGCATGATCTCAGTCTTGTTCTTTGAAGAAATGTTACATGGAAGATGGATTCCACTTTGTGCATGGCCTCATGACAAAAATAACAGCAACAGGTGGTTGCTTATTGTGCAGAAGAACTGCCTAATATTTAGAATGGTCCAAAAATTAGATGGATTGCCTAGAGGCAGTGAGTTTTCTATTATTGTAGCACTTTGAGTGGAGCCTTGATGGCTACTTATCATACATGTTGTAGAGGGGCCCCATGCTTTAGAGAGTGACTGGATTAGGTTCTACTGTCCAACTCTGAGCTTACATGACTCAATGCTATGCCCCTGCCCTCAGTATCTTGTTGGTATTCCTGGCCTTCAAATCCAATGTATGTCAATTGTATACCTACTATGCGCTTGGTACTGAGGATACAAAGCCAAAATAAACCAACAAGAAGAAGCAGTCCATCCTCAAAGAGGTGCATATTGCTAAGCAGATACAAAGTAGAGAAGGATTAATGTAACCACAATTACACAAGGAAGGATGAAGCGATAATGCCAAATGTAGAAGTCAAAGGTCAAGGCAAAACCTAAAGGGGTGAGAAAACTTCCTGTAGGAGAGGACCTTCCGTCCTACTTCTTTCTTCCTCTCTAGTCCCCCAGAGTCCTAGTCCTAAATATGACAACCTAAACATATTCTCTAGTGCATAGTTGGAAGATCTTTAATCTGTCTTTTGACTATTCCATTCTGTCATTTATCACTCCCACATTTGATTATTCAAATAAAAAGCCTTTGGACTTCCAACAAGTGGGAATAAACTGCCTTCATTGAATATTATGTCATGCTGAGTTGCAGCTAGTTAGCCTTTCTCACTTTCTGGAAATGTGTGGGTATTAGGCAGCTCTGTTGGACTAACACAGGACTGACAGACTTTCAATGTTTCTTATGAGGAGATAGGGCTTCCTGCCAAACCCCTATCCACTGATACTCTGAGTATCAAGCAGAAGTATCCCTCTGATTGGGTGGGATTTGGAGGGAAACTGTACCACATCTCAGTCATATATAACTCCAGTCTTCTTGTTTTTAAAATGCCATACATTTATTAAGTACCTATTATGGACCATCACTGTGTCAGGGAATGAGTATGCAGAAGAAGAAATGAAAAACAATTCAAAAACAATTCTCATCCTCAAGGAGCTTACATTCTACTGGTGATTGAGATTGGACATACAACATGTATGCAAATATACAAATAAAAGATAATTTTAGAGAGAGAGAGAGAGAAACAGACTGGGGGGGGCAGCAATTAGATACTAATGAGTTCATCAAAAAGCAAAAAAGCTGGAAAATGAGAAGAGGCCTGGCACAGAGCTTCGGAGGATACCCACATTTAAGAGGTGGGATATGGATGATGATCCAGCACCTGAGACTAGCAAGAAGACGGTGAACCTGGAAAGAGCAATGTCATGGAAGATGATGGGCAGGTGTCTATGAAGCCATTTCTCATTAGGAAAGCACAGGATTTGGACCTGTTATTTCTCTCTCAAGTATCACATTTTAGGGAGGACACTAATAAGCTAGAGAATGTCTAGAGACAGGCAACCTCAATGATGGTGGACCTGGAGATCATGCTAGATGTGGATCATTTGAAGGAAATAAGTAAGTTTATCATGGAAAAGAAGAGGAGACAGGACAGCAGCCTAGTAGATATTGTGAAATGGTACCCTATGTGCATTTCACATTCAACTTGTCCAAAATGAAGTCGATAATCTCCCCACCCCAAAACCTCCCCTTATTAGTAACTTCCCTATTTCTTTTGAGGGGCATTTCCATTATGTCAGTCTCATAGTTTCATCACTCTGGAGTCATCCTCAACTCCTCCCTCTCCCCTCATTACACATACTACGCAGTTGCCAAGTTGTACTGATTCTAACACCACAGCATCTCTCACATCTCTCACAGAAGGTGTATACCTTCTTCTCTCTGCTCACGTGGCCACCACTGAACTTCACCAGGATTACCTCCAGGCCTGACACATAGTAGGCACTTAATTAATGCTTTTTAAGTTGATTGATTTGACTTTCTAAATGTCTTCAAGGATTTGTAGGGCTCTTCTGTGGAAGAGAGATACAACTTATTCTGATGATTAGATCCTTAGACAATGACCTGTGAAACTGAGAAGATGAGAATGCTGTTGTTCACTCTGCTTCCCGTGAGTTGTCTCTCCCATTTCCTTGACTGTGTTTTTGCATTTCTTTAGTGCTTAGCACACTTCGCAGAACGGTAATTATTTAACAAATGTTCACTAAAGGCTACAAAAATAATGATAATGAGAGAGATATAGATAGGTAGACAAACATATATAGAGATAGATAGATAGATGGATGGATGGATAGATAATGCATTTGTTAAATGCTTACTATGTTACAGACACTCTGCTAAGTACTAGGATTACAAATATGAAGAAATAAGAAAGTCCCTGCTTTCAAGAAGCTTATACTCTAATGGTGGAAGACAATACATAAAGAGGAGCTGAAAAGGTAAAGGGAGATTGCATATGGCATGAATGATGTGGAGGAGACAATAAGTGGTAATGATGATAATCAAAATCATCATCATAATAATAATAGCTAGTATTCACATTGTGTTTTATCATTTGAAAAGCTCCTTACACATGCTATCTCACTGGCAAATAATTTAGGTGTACATGAAACTTTAGAGATGATTAATAACTCTCTTTGTGTTATCTTGCTTGACTGTCCTCCACCTGAGTTCTGATTGTCTTGTAACATAACACATGCAAAGTGAAGGCGATCTTATAATTGCTGAGTGATTCGCCCTGGTTTGTGTTCATTAAAGCTGAAAACAATTGAAGCAGTCTACAAATTCCCATTCCGAGCAATCTTTATTAAGAAATACTTTGCATTTTATCTCCTACCTGGAAAGGGCAAAGCATTCAGCCTTTTAGTGAATTTCCACACCCCATCCTTCATTGAAAGAGGAGAATTGAGACCTTATGTCATGACTGCATCTTATCCCACAAACAAAAAGGATGCTGGGTGCTGAAAGCATCCCATGCTGCTCTCCTTATGCCATTGTCTTCTCTTCTGACCCCCCAAAAGGAGATTTATTATTCCTTTCATACCCCTCCTCCTAACACACTTGGCTCTGATTGCAAGGCACCGGTTCGGTTAATTGGAACAATTAAGATGCACCTGAGGTATAAATACCATTTTTAGTTTATCTGAAAAGAGGCATGCCATTGGGCTTAACAAGCTGATTCTCTCTCTCCCTGGAAAATAGAATGAAAATAGCAGAGCTTCTGCTCTGGGCCAGCTCCTTCAATGTTCTCTCCAACCCCAGAGTGAAACAAGGCTCCAGACGGTCGGGCAGCTGTAGACAAGACTGCCAGGGGTCCATTGCTTCTCTGGTGTGGGAGCTGAGCTGAGGGGAATGCATGTCAGTGTTTGGGAGAATTGAATCTCCACCTGGACTAACATCTGTTTAGTCTAGGGTAACAAACAGACCCCAAATATCCATTCCAAAAACAGTAATGTGATAATAACTCACAATTAAATAGCTCTTTATACAAGTCTCTCTCAGAGACCTCATCATGTCAGGCATATAGTGCTGGCTTTTCAGAGGACTGTAGATTTTAGGAGATGATGGGAAGGATCTTAGAGGCCATCAGCTCCATCTGCTGTCCCTCCATATTCCAGATGAGGAAACTGAAGCCCAGGTCCTGAGACCCAGGACTTGTCTGAGGCCACATAGATAGCAAGCATCAGATCTAAGATTTGATTGTGACTCCAGAAAGCAAGAAGCAAGAAAGAATGCCAGAAATGATCTGGTACATCCCCTCATGCATAGATGAGAAAACTCCTTCATGTCCAGATGAGGAAGCTGGAGCCCAGAAATGGGTTCAATGATTTCCCCAAGGTCACATGGATAATAAATAGTAGATTTGGGACTTGAACTCAAATTCTCTGCTGTCAAATCAAAGATTCCTTCCACGTCACCACATTAGTTTTGCTTTCCAATGCGTTGCTGGTAGAACACCAACTATGATGGATTCAACCAAGCTGGAAATGCTTTGAATCTGGTTGCAGCAGAGTAGGTACTGGGCATCTTCCATCTGCGAATCTCTCTAGCTTAGTTCAAGAAGTTTGATTGCTAGATTAGCCTTGATGTAATGATTTTTTAAGCTATAATGAGTCACAAAGGCAGTTTAGTAAGGTTTAAAATGAATGTGATCTATATCAGCAATAGACTTCCAAGGCAACGAAATTATCTCATCAGCCATCGATCTTTCAGTCCTAGAGACAATGCCCAGAAGGACTTAATCCTTTTGGCCCCTGAACTCTTGGCCCTAAGGTTATGAGTGGTGGGTGAGTGCTTCAAGTGGCCCACTACTTAGAGAAAGTTTTGGTAAGAAACTTTTACGTAAACATTTACTTTACCTGCCACCATTTTCTTGATAATTGCCCTCCCCGACCATACACCCATTTTCCAGCTCAGGATTCATAATCAAGTCAATATTATCATTGCTACTGGAAAGTTCACAAGGTCATCTTCCAGACAAAAATGGGGCAGTGAGCAAAGGAAAGAAACTTGGCCAAGGATGAAATTGCTATCTCTCCTCCCTGACCCAAGTGATTCCTCCCAAGCTGCGCAAGAAAGCCACACTTGCTCCAAGTTCTGGAAATCCCTTCCTAATTTGACTGATAATTTACACACAAGCTCAAGTTTCTTCAGTCTATTGGAATAGGTCTCATGTCTGAAGTCATCTCACTCCATCTAACCGCTTTCAAAGATTTTTTCACATAGTATGACATCATTCAATTGATTGAGAAATGTTCTCAGTTAAGATATCAGAGCTAAGTGGAATAGGCTATTTTCAATGTTCATCTTTATATCAGCACACTGCTTGTCACATAGCAAGTGCTTAATCCAATTTTTTTTCATTTCTTCATCCATTCAGTGAAGTATAAGAAATATATATCAACCATGACTAAGATGAAAATACGTTTTGCAGGATTATACATGTTTAACCTATATCAAATTTCTCTCCTCAATTGGGGGGGACATGAAGGGAGGGTAGGGGAGAATTTGGAACTCAAAATTTTGAAAAATGAATGTTCAACATTCTTACATGCAATTAGAGGAAGTTTTAGTCAGAAACTTTTACATAAACATTTACTTTACTTGCCACCATTTTCTTGACAATTTTAAAATGTAATTTTAAAAAATGTAATATTATCCATGGGAGAAAAAGAATATATTACCTCATTTGAGCCTCAAAACTCTGTGAGAGAGATAATGTAACCAAACAACAGGGATTTGTTAAGTGTCTGTTGTATGCTAGGTACTAGGCTAGGTGCTAGGGAACCAGAGATAAAAGTAAGATAATTCCTGCCCTCAAAAAAGCTTATATTCCTTAGGGAACTTGTAAACAGAGAAGCATCACTGAAGGGACCCAAGGAGCCATCCAATCCAACATCTGTCACCACTATCACATAACCAGAAAGTAGTCACCCAATGTCTGCCTGAAGACCTCCAAAGACATACAACGCCCCACCTGTCAGAGTAGCCCATTCCACCAACAGCAGTTCTCATTGTTGGAAAGTTTCCCCTAACAAGCCTGAATTCACCAATTTGGATCTCCCATCCATTTTTTTTCCGATATTGCTGCCCTCTGAATCCAAAAGAACAAACTAACCCCCACTTCCACATTTTGGCCCTTTGAATATTTGATGATTCTTCTCTCCCTCCTTCCTGCAAATCTTCCCTCCTGGTCCCTGCAAATCTTCTGTTCTTCGGGCTAAAACCACAAGTTCTTTCAATAGCTACTGGTATGACATAGATTAAAGGCCCACGACCATTCTAGCCATCCTCCACTATATGTTCTCAAGCTTACCCATGCCCTTCTTAAACTCCAGAGGTAGACACAGCACCCCATATGTGCTCTGAACATTACAGAGTCCATCCCTTTCATCACCCACCCCTGTGACCACTTGATTGGAGATGCCAAGTTTCAAAGTGCACGTGGGTTTTGTTTGGGGGAACTTTTCAAACTCCTTCAAAAATTTCCCTACCTTTTTATGGTCTGTAATGGATGTTGACACATAAACAGTAATTATCTCCAAGGTGGTCTTTTTGCTTATGTTTGTCTTAAACAAAGAAAGACAAGATAACCAAGCATCCCATGAGAAGATGCTTCTCATTGCCTTTGGGTACATGATGAAATCAGCTCCAGTAAATCCTTTGTTTGCTTCTCCAAGGAGGAACTATGAGTCATCCTTCCACTCTGCTACAAATTGCCTTTAGCCTTCTGCTTTCATTTATCATGAGAATATTAATCATCTTTTTTTTAAAAGTTTCATTTAAAGAGAATTTATTTCCTCTCTCCCTCACTCCCAAGAAGAAAAACAAAACTCTTGTAGCAAATAGGCAAAGTCAAGCAAAACAAATGCTCATATTGCCCAAGTCCAACAGCATGCCTCATTCTACATATTTAATCCATCATCTCTCTGCCAGGAGGTAAAGAGTATTCTTTATCATTAGTGCTCTGGAATGGTAATGGATCATCTCATTCATCAGAGATCTTAAGTCTCTTGTTGTCATTTGTTTTTTTTTTATACTATTGCTATTATAATATAAATTGTCTTCCCGGTTCTACCTCAGTCTATACAAATCTTCCCAGGTTTCTCTGAAACGATCCCTTCATCATTGCTTACAATACAATAGCCTTCCTTCTTATTCATAAACCATGATTCTCCATATTCATATGGTTCTCTTCCTTCAAAAGTATATTAATTATTTGGCATGTGGCAAAGATCTCACATCTAGAGGATCTTCAGTTAAATTGATTAATATTATAAATTTAAAAGCACCTGTTAAGCAACTATTATGTCCTAAGTATGGTGCTGTTGTGATGATAATAGGGAGGAAAGGAATAAGCGTTTATATACTGCCTACCATTTTATAGGCACTGTATGTGCTTTACAAGCATTAAATCATTTGATCCTTACAAAAACACAATGACATAGGTGCTATTACTATCCTCATTTTACAGCTGAGGAAGCTGAGGCAACCAGAGGTTAAGTGGCTTGCCCAGGGTCACACAGCTGCCAAGTGTCTAAGGCCAGATTTGAGCTCAGGGCTTCCTGATCCCAGACCCAGAATTCTAGCAATTGTGCTGCCTGGCTGCCTCTAATGAGAACTAACATTTACATAGCTCTGCAGAGTTTGCAAATTATCTTATGTACATGGTCTCATTTCATTTTCTGATCACCCAGTTTTGTCATACATATCCTTCCTTTTATTATCCCTATCTTACAACTGAAGCACCTGAGGCTGAGGGAGCTAAACGATTTGGCCACAGGTTCCCAAACTAGGAAATGCTTGAGGCAGGCTTAGGGTCCACATCTTCCTGACTCTATGTTCAGCCCATTGGTAATAAATTACCTAAGGATGAGGTGATTTGGGGCACCCTCTTCCGCTGCTCAGCCGCTTCAGTAAGGAAGCAGATGGTACGCACATGGGGTAGGGTCCAATTTGTCACCAGGAATCAGTAGAGCCCACAGATTATCATAGAGTTGGGAGAGCTGAATCCATCCTGCACCTCCAAAAATGTAGATAAGTAAATGGAACATTGGAAAGCCTACATGAGTAAGGGCTTGGCTTATCTTCTTTGGTAAAAGGCATGGGTCTGCAGAGTTCAAGTCGTCTTCCTAAGGAGAACACTTTAACAGGTAAGGTGGGTTGAAGGGGATGAGAAGTCTCAAAGACAAGGCTGAAGAGATCATGCTTTTCCTAATGAGCAATGGACACCATATTTGATTGAGTTTCTTTTGATGGACTCATAGGCTCATAGACATAGAAGCAGAAGGGGCGTCAGAGGTCATCCAGTCTACAGCTCACGTAACTCAATATAGACACCTCCTCCATGAAGGTTTCCATGAAGCACCCCATCATCACTGCCAGAGGCTCTTTCCTTCCTTGAATTCGGCACATGGCTTTGAACTTCTCTTGTGGAGTTAATACGTTGAAGTTTTATATTCTAGTTTATTTGTTGTGGCAATCATAGGCTTTAGAACTGGAAGGGGCCACAAAGATTACCTCATGCAAACATCTCATTTTACCAATGAAAATTGAGATACAGAGGGTTCAGCAACTTACCTAAAGCCACACAGGTATTTTGAGGTAGAGCTCAGATCCAAACTCAGGTCCTCTTGTTCCAAACTTGTACTATTACCACTACACAATGCTATCTTATCTACCCTTCTAGATTACAAATACAATCCACTAAAGCATTAGGATATCATTTTTATCCCCATTTTCCCCAGTCTGGCACCTGGGGTCTTACTCATTCTAAGCGCTAAGTAAATATAAAGAGGAAGTATACAGAGCATGCTTGGGTTCAGAGGTCTGGTCCAATTATTCACTAACCTTGGACCCATGGATGCATCTCATTATTTCTCTGAACCTCTGTTTCTTTGTTTAGAAAATAGGAATAAAATCATTCGTATACCTGGCCACTCAGTTGTGGCATTTCCACCTCGCTAGCATCTCTTATATCTCTAGCTTCCTCTTCTCTGTTTCCAACGTCACTGGAGGAGAGAGTGAAGCTGACGACTTTGCACAGCTCTGCCTCACTTAAATCCAATTCACACGCAAGCCATCACCCTCGTGATGTTATTGGTCTTCTTCAAGAATGAGGGACAAACAACAACAACCCTGGAACAGGAAGAGAACTCCTCATTGACACCGACTTGGTAAAATCTACTTTCTTCGCCCTCTTTTTGATGCTTAGAGTTCTGACTCCTGTCATGTATTCCACACAAAAA
This sequence comes from Vombatus ursinus, assembly GCF_900497805.2. Classification (NCBI taxonomy): domain Eukaryota; kingdom Metazoa; phylum Chordata; class Mammalia; order Diprotodontia; family Vombatidae; genus Vombatus; species Vombatus ursinus. The sequence goes on from NW_020949602.1 coordinate 7,648,620, forward strand.
CCTCCGAAGGAAAACTTTGGGCTTCAACAGGAAGTAATAGCAACCAAGCAATCTATATGCATTCTTCATGTGCCTACTCAGGCACTGACTTGATAAGTGTTGGGGGTATAAAATGAAAAATAAAAGTCTCTACATTCAAAAAATTCATGATTTGAACCTTAATGAGCATTTTATTTTCACTGGTGGGATTGAAATTGGCAATCTAATTTAGCAATGGTACCTTGTCTAGGTAAGAATGCTTTTTGATTGAATTAAACACTAGAACCAAGTGTGCCCAGAGTCTATGCACTTCCTTGAATTTCTCAAAGCTACATGTGCGTGTGACAGTCTAAGTAATTTCCATAAAAGGAAGAAGCTATCTCAGAACTAGGGGACAGATTTAGAGTATCTGGATTTGAGGATTTAGGTCAAATATGGCATGTCCAGCATACCTATTGGGAGCAAAGAGAGCTATGATGTGAGAGAGAAGGGAGTTTCTTCAGGTATTTTGAAGAAGACTACTCAGGCTGCAAGAAGGCCAAGAAAAGATTGGCTCTTTCTCCAATTTTGACTCCCAGTGCCTATCTATCCACAAAGGCTATAATATAATCTTCTGATCAGTTATTCACATGTTTCCAGTAAACTGATTTTTGCTCCATCTACAAAGAGACTATGGGTTAATAAGAAAGAGACAAATAGACTGAAGCAGAGAGAGACATAGAGAAACAGATACAGAGAGAGAGTAAGAGAGACAGAAACATAAAAAGACAGAGACAGAGAGTGAGGAAGGGGGAAAGGAAGAGAACACATTTCTTAAGTATTTACTGGGTGCCAGGCACTGTGCTAAGGCATGAAGAAACAAAGATAATAAAACAAGAAAAAAATTTTAAAGACTGATAGACATGTATAAGGCAGAAAGCCCAACCATTGCCTAAATGTTAAGAGTTTTCTTAACTGAGGGATCAGAGCAAATGTGACTGAATTCGTAACTTCCAGTCTCAAATAAACTCTCTAAAGCTAAAGAGGAAGGAAGACGTAAACATTATGGGGCCATTATAATACCCACTAGGCTTAATTATTGTAACAAGATTTTGCATATACCTTATTTAATTTGAGCCTCATAAGAATACTATGAAGGAGATACCCTACAGATATTCATATCTTCATTTTATAGATGAGGAAACTGAGGATCAAAGAGATTAAGTGGCTTCATAGCATCTCAGAATTTCAAGTTGCAAGGGAATTTAGACTTTATCTAATTTAATCTCTTTTTACAGATGAGGAAAGTCAGACCTGGAAAACTTGAGTGACTTGTTAGAGATCACAAAGACATTAAAGGACAAAGCTAGGATTTGAATTCAGGTCCTCTGTGACACCAAATACATTGCTCTTCCCACTATACTATGCTTAATTGCCCATTGTCACAATGCTAATAACTGTCAGATGTGAGATTTTATAAAGGTCAATTATTTACTCAGCGTTCTATGCACTGAGCCACACTGCCTCTCATTAGGGTTATGGAGACATGCTTTGCTTTCCAGGGATGGCTACACATGCTTAGACCTGAGCACCTAGTCCTTTCTCCTACAACCCAGTTCTGAGCAATTTGCTGAGCTAGCTTCCTCCCCATATCTTAGGAACTCAGAGAGGGCAAAGGCAGCTTCAGAGATGTGCTTGGACTTATCTTCCTGCCTGAATAGTACCACAATAAATTCAGTTTGCTTGCTCACAATGTAATTCCCACATTGGGAAGGGAAAGTCATTTTCAGCCCCAGGATTATTCTAAGCATGGGTGTGAGGCTGGCTTTGTGGGCTTTCTTTCCCCAGGAGTGGCACAATGCTGATTGCCCAAAACAATGAGATCATCCAGAATCTCAGCACACTGGATGCCAGGTGAACAAATTATCCTATTATTAGGCTTTTTCAGGCAGGAAATGCTTTTGTTTCCCTCCTTTCCATCTTAACACCAGCCTTTGCAATGGATGTCAACTTTTGGAACATCATTCCCCGTTAATATGGGAGGAATGTAAAAAGCTTTGGGGGCTGGATTTTGCATGGAACAATTAATTTTCATAAGAGGAGATTTATCAGAGAAAATTTTTACAGTATCAGCACACATTGAAGGTTTGAATTGGGGTAGTATTGATGTAATCATAGAAAGAGTCCATCAATCACAATGGAGTTTTCACTACCAAAAAGTAGACTCCCTAGATTTGGGCAATGATGCATCAGGGTTTTTATTTTTTAAAGAATTGTATTGCTTTTATTCTGAATATAACAGACAGAAAGTAAAATAAACATTTCCACACACATGGTAAAACCAAAAATTTTTGATAATACACAAAACTATAGTTTATGTAGAATATTTTTCTCTTTAAATATTTCAAACATTTATGTTACTTTCAAAGCATTCAGTTTTTCTGTGATTCTTTTTGGCCTTCTGTTCTCCTCTATGCTTCTAATCATAATCATAATAGCTAGCGTTTGTAGTGTTTTAATATTTGCAAAAACCTTTACATACTATTTAATTCTTAAACCAAATAATAATAACTAGCATTTATGCAGGATTGAAGAATCATAATAGCTAGCGTTTATAGTGTTTTAATATTTGCAAAAACCTTTACATACTATTTAATTCTTAAACCAAATAATAATAACTAGCATTTATGCAGGATTGAAGATTTGTAAAGTGCTTTACAAATATTATCTCATTTAATCCTCACAACAACCCCATGAAGTAGGTAGTGTTGTTATTCCCTTTTGACAGAGAAGGAAACTGAGGCTGAGTGAGGTTAAGTGTCTTACCTAAGGTCACACAGTTAATGATAGTTAGGATTTGAATTCAAGTCTTACTGATTCTAAGTCCGGAATTTTTTTCCATTGCATCATCTAAAGCATTTTTTCAAAATACTATAACATTATTTCTTTCTTTCTTTTTTCTTCCTTCCTCTCTCCCTTTCTTTTTTCCCTTTCTTCCTCTTCCCTCCTTCCCTCTTTTCATTCCTTCTTTCCTTCATCCTTTCCTTCTTGCCTTTCTTCCTCTTCTCTATCTCCCTTCCTTTCTTACTTTTTTTCCTTTCTTCCTTTTCCTTGCTTCCTTCTTTGCTTGCTACCATGTACCTAACCACCCTCTCCCTCCCACCTACCTCTACTGGAAAAGAAAAGAAAAGAAAAACATTTTTAATAGCTATACATAGTCAAGAAGTTTTCTATGTGAATAGGCAGGTGACACTCTTATGAGTGATTATAGATTTCTTCCAGGTGGCTCTGAAAATTCCATTGCTTTATGAAATTAGCATGCTGGCCAAAAACAGAAACATCTGCAGGACCTCAACATTCATGGAGAATCTCTCTGCATCTCAGAATCTGTGCTGGATCTCCTCCATCAAAGTGGGTAACACCTTTATTGAGTATACATCTCCCTGTTTTATACCTAGCCTGATGTTTATGATCAAAATGTCATGTAACACACTATTGTTATATTTTTCAAGGAATTTTGAATGATTTTGTTATGTGGGTGGGAATCAGCTTGTTATAAACCATAAGGCAGTGTTTTGCTCTACCTAATCAAAGACTTTCCCATAATCAACAAACAATAAGCATAGTAGGAGTTTATGTGCTCCATTGATGAATATCTCCTGTGAAAGCCTTCATGTTCCCTACTAACGCCCCCACCAAAGTTGCCCTAGATCCAAGTATAGATGAATCACATAAAAATTTTGTATACCTGGAAAATAGATCAGTAATTTTTTAAATGTTTTCTCAGCCACCTTTTTTTTGTATTAGTAAACTCTGAGATTTTTTTCACATCTTTGGTATCTTCTCCTCCTTCAGAAACCTTACATTTTGTTTCCTAAGTACTCTCAGAATTCTGTCTCTTTCACATAGATCTCCTCTATGTAAATGTGGTCTAATCTGGCTAGTTTTTCCTGCCTTTGTTCTCTTTGGCACCATTTTTATTTCTCTTACAAAAACATCTGGGATTGGGATATTAGAGTCCAAGCATTAAGGTTCATTGTCTTTGATGATGCAAATAGTTTGTTATAGTAATATTTACAGATCTTTTTTCTATTCATTGTTTTCTTTTCCTTTTGGACCTTGGGGTAGTTTGGTTTAGTTGTATGTCTTACCAAGCTTTCTTTAAACTGGTTCTATCCTTCGCTGCTTTTCCCTGAAGGAGATGGTACTGCTCATAACCATGTATCATCCTTCATAAGAGATTACAAATGAGTTTAAATTATAAACTAGTGTTGTCTTTCTCTGTTTGGCAAATAAATCAAATGTCTACTTACTAAGGTGATGTCTGGGCTGTTTTGATCCTCTCATTATGACAACAGATTGAAATTAATAAATTTACATGAAAAAATTATAATCAATGTTGATATCATTTTTGATGTCCATTTTCTATTTTCCATTGCTGGTTACTCACTTAAGTAGTTCAGAATTTAGTTATTTCAGTTGTATGCCATATTTTCTCTTATTATTCTTTCTTCTTGCTTTTTTATTAACTAATTCTGATCTTTGCCTTAAACCAGATAGTGATCTTATTATATACGGTCAGATTATTCTGAGATAACTCCCATGGAATAAACAAGTCTCTTTCTATCTATTAAAATTAAATTGTTTTTGTCTTTTGCCGTGTTATTTAGTGCTCACCATATCCAATTCCTACCAGTTACTTTATCATAATGTAAATAGCATTTACATAGTACTTTAAAGTTTGCAAAGAGATTTAAAAATATTATCTCATTTGATCCTCACTACAACCCTAGGAGTTAGGTGCATTGCCAAGAATTATAGTGCTAGTAAGTGTCTGAGGCCAGATTTGAACTCACAAAGATGAGTCTTCCTGACTTTAGGCCCAGCACACTATCCATTGAATCAGCTAGCTGCCCTCAATCACTATGCCACTAACTGCCAAATTCCATAATTTCATTTGAATTCCTCTTTCTTATTCTTTGTATATTAAAATGTTTGTGAGGTGTTTTTTAAGTACTTTTCTGTTCTTAATAATTTATGTGTATTATATATATATATATATATTTATCAAAAACAAAATGTATACATATAAAATACATACATGTTAATGATAAATATGCATGTGTGTATATACATCTATCTATTTAAATTCCTTGGGAAGGACTAAAGGGTATACTTATGTGTGGCTCTACAGTTAGGCAGCTCCACCCTATTTCCAAATATGTGAACTCTAGAATTCTCTGCAATAATTTGTAGCTACCTTCTTCATTAAACAAACCATAGAATGATCCCTAAGCCTGCACAAAGACCTCAGTTAACATGGCTATGATGTGAACCTGCCTATCCAGGAAGCAAGGTTATCTAGAAAACACACTTAGATTCACAGGATGTTCAAGCACAGAATGTCAAAGTAGGGAGGGATCTTAGAACATCAAATGGTAGAGTGGGAGCAACCTTGAAACTTTACAAAATGCTATAAATGAATCATGAGATATTAGAGCTGAGGTGGGGGAGGGGTACAGAGAGAGACCTTAGAGTAAAGAAAGAATATGAAATGTCAGCAATAAGAGGGACTTTAGAACATCAAATGTTAGAGCTGGAAGGAACCTTAGAAATTGGAATGTTAAAACATAGATCATAGAATGTCAGACTTGGAAAAGTCTTCAAAATATCGAATGTTAGAATATCAAAAACCAGAGCTGAGAGGGACATTAGAACATGGAATGTGAGAACTGAGAAAGTTTAGATTATAGATTGTCATCATAAAAAGGGACTTTATAATATGGAAGCTTACATACTGGAGTTGGATGGAGGAAGAATTTAGAATACAGGATTAAAAGCATAGAATATCAAAGATAGGAGGGACTTTTGAATCTCAAATGTTAGTTGTGGAGAAACTTAGAACTTGGAGTATTACTACAATAGAATGTCAGTTGGTATCCTAGAATATAAGCTGTTAGAACATAGAATGTGAGAGGTGGGAGACTTCCAAATTTGTTACAGTTGGAAAGGAACTTAGGATATAATATACCAGAAGACAGAGTGTTTGAAATTGGAGTGATTTTAGAATCTAGATTTCCAAAGATATGAAATGGATTTCTAGAGCTGGGAGCACACATGAAGGATCATCTGATTCAATCTCCTCATTTTACAAAAAAGTAAAGAAAGGCTTAGAAATATTTAATGACTTGTTCAAGGTCACATATATCGTTAATGACTTACATTCATTCTCTATGCTTTCCTTCGAGTGTCTCTTTACTTTCCACATTGCCATGCTCATATTGCATTCTTTTTTTTGGACATTGCTGGTTTGCAACTTTTGTCAAAGCAACCTAATTAAGGAAATTAGTGTAGGAATTATTGCCTGGTGAAAAAAAAATTATACTGATAGAGTCAAATTCTCAGAGAACAGAAGCTACTCCCAGAGAGTAAATTAGTTATTTGAGGGGTGGGGGGGGGCAATGCTACATCAAATCTATGATAATCACTTTGAGGCCAACATAATATCTAAAATGAAAATTTCCACCTCATTTTGACATATGGCCAATTCTCAATTATCTGTGGCAATGGACATAAATTGCATGGATAATGAGGGGTCAGCAGAAGAGGAAACAAAGCAATGTAAAAATACTGCTGGACACAAATCCAAAAATGGATTTGAATTCTGGCCTTCCATTAACTCCATGTGGACAAGTCACCTAACTTCTATGGCCCTCAGTTTCCCCATTTGTAAAATAAGCAGTTAGGACTTGATGAGTTCTACAAACTTTTCCATGTCCAACATTTTACATTCCAAGGCCACTCTCAGCTGTGATATACTTTTCTCTGGCATTCAGGTGTTCTAAGGTCCCTTCCTGCTCTAACATTCTAGATTTCAATATTCTGTGTTCTAAGGTCTCTTCCAAAACTGAAATTCCATGTTCTAATATTGTTTATAATAAGATATATTCCAACTCTACCATTCTGTGTTCTAATATTCACTGTTCTGAGTTTCCTTTTAGATAGAATGTCTAGTGATTTTCAACATGATTGTCTATAGTTTAGCGTCATGGAGAGAAAAGGCCACATCTAATTTCTGTAACTTATGAATGCTTCATGGGTACATAATTGCACCAATGAAAGTGTTTCTTAACCACATGAATCAGAATCTTTCCCCACCTTACAACAGTATCTTCATGAAAAAATGGCAGAATACAAGCAGCAATTCAGCTGAACTCTCGCTACATTCACTTAAAAAAAACTTGAACGCAACACCTGAAATTGAATTTTGGAGTGGCAGAGCCCACACAATGTCAGGGTGATACATTTTTCCAACCTAATACAATTTAGAAGGTCAGCAGGTCTATGATACCGAGATTGGGGTTGGCCCTGAGTGGCAGTACACATAGCCATAGCACCAGCAGCTAGCCTTGAAGACAGCTGCAACAGTGTCGGCAGCAGCTTTGAAAACTCTCAGCTGAGAGACCATGATGGAATCAAACAACTGGTCAGAAAAAGATTATCAGAGACCCTTTACTGGCACTGGGTGTAGGACCCTGTTTCGTTTCCCAGTTCCAGGTCACAGTTCCAGGGGAAAAAAAAAGCACTAATACTTGTGGTCACAGGGGACCAAGAGACCTAGTCACAGTTCCAGTCTGGAGAAGAGTGCTTATAGTCCTCAGAAGAGAGTAGGGGCCTGGTCTCAATTATAAGGCAGAAAGGAGCACTAGTGCTTGTGGCTACAAAAGATCAGGGGATCTGTTCACAGTTTCAGGGCCAAGAAGAGTTGCTAGCACTTATGGACAGGGAAGCAAGGTCTCTTCCTGGGTAAAGACCAGATCATAGGCCAAGAGAGCAGTAACTACCCCCTCTCCTTGGATCAAACTCCCTTGGAAGCACCAAAAAATTACAGATTCCTAGAACTCGCTCTGAAAACAGCAGCATGGAAAAACTGAAGGTTGGGATAGTGCCCCTTCTACCCTAGAAGCAAAAAATTAGTAAGTGGAAGCTAATGACTCCCTGAAACACCAAGAAATAATAAAACAAAGCTAAAAAAAAGAAAAAATAGAAGAAAATTTGAAATATCTCATTAGAAAAACAAGTGATGTGGAAAACAGATTGAGGAGGGATAATTTAAAAATTATTGGACTACCTGAAAGCCACCATCAAAAAGAGAGACTAGACATTATATTTCAAAAAATTATCAAGGAAAACTACCCTTATAGTCTAGAGCCAGTGGTTAAATAGAAATTAAATGAATCCATTGATCACCCCTTGAAAGAGATCCCAATATTATAGCCAAATTCCAGAGCTCCCAGATCAAGGAGAAAATATTACAAGCAGCCAGAAAGACACAGTGGAGATAACACAAGATTTAGTGGCTTCCACATTAAAGAAGCAGAGGGTTTGGAATATAATATCCTGGAAGGCAAAAGAGCTAGGATTACAACCAAGAATCACCTACCCATCAAAACCAAGTATAATCCTTCCAGGGGAAAATGTATATTTAATGAAATAGGGGACTTTCAAGCTTTCCTGATGAAAAGACCAGAGCAGAATAAAAAATTGACTTTCAAATACAAGACTCAAGAGAAGCATAAAAAGGTAAACATGAAAGAGAAATCATAAGGGATTCAATAAGGTTAAACTGTTTATATTCCAATATGGGAAGATGATACCTGTAATTCCTAAGAACTTTATCATTATTAGGGCAGTTAGAAGGAGTATATGTAGAGAGAACAGGTGTGAATTGACTTTGATGGGAATATCATAAAAAAATTATTGGGTGAGAAAAAGGGATGCACTAGGAAAAGAGGAAAGAATAAGAATAGGAGGAATTAACTCACATAAAAAGGTGCACAAGGAAAAATTTATACAGTGGAAGGGAAAATGGGGGGGGCAGACAATGCTCGAACCTCACTCTCATTGGAATTGATTCAAAGAAAAAATACCATACACACAAGGTTAGGTACAGAAATCTCTCTTATTCAACAGGAAAGTAGGAGGGGAAGGGGATAAGAAAAGGTAGGGTGACTGATAGAAGGGAAAGCAGATTAAGGGAAACAGTGGTCAGAAGCAAAACAGACTTTTGAGAAGGGACAGGAGAGAGACAGACAGAGACAGAGAGAGAGAGAAGGAAAAGGATGGAAAAATAGGATGAAGGCAAATACACAGTTAGTAATCATAACTGTGAATTTTAATGGGATGAACTCACCCATAAAATTGAAGTAGATGGCAGAGTCGATTAGACAACAGAATTGGACAATACGGTGTTTACAAGAAACACATTTGAAACAGAAAGATACACAGAGTAAAAGTAAGAGATTGGAGCAAAATCTATTATGCTTCAGCTGAGGTTAAGAAAAAAAAAAACAAAACAGGGGTAGCAACCATGATCTCAATCAAACCAAAAGCAAAAGTAGACCTAATTAAAAGAGATAATCAGGGGAAACTACATTTTGCTAAAAGGAATGATAGACAATGAAGTAATAAAAATACTAAACATATATGCACCAAATGGCATATCATACAAAGTCTTAAATGAAAAGTTAAATGAGTTACAAGAAGAAATGGCGAATAAAACTATACTAGTGGGGGACTTCAACTTTGCCCCCTCTTAACTAGATAAATCTAACTATAAGATAAATAAGGAAGAAATTAAGGAGATGAATAGAATTTTAGAAAAGTTAAATATGATAGACTTTAGGAGAAAATTTCAATGGGAACAAAAGGAGGATACCTTCTTCTATGGCACCTTCATAAAAACTGACCATGTATTAGAGTACAAAAACCTCACAACCAAATGCAGAAAAGCAGAAATGTTAAATGCATCACTTGCAGACCATAATACAATAAAATTACATTCAAAGGAGACAAGGAAGCATAGATTAAAATTAATTAGAAAGTAAATAATCTAATCCTAAAGAATGAATGGGTCAAAGAACAAATCATAGAAATAATCAATCATTTCATTAAAGAGAATGATAACAATGAGACAACATATCAAAATTCATGGAATACAATCAAAACCATACTGAGGGGGAAATTTATATCTCTAAATGCTTACATCAAAAAAGAGAAAGAGCAGATCAGTGAATTGAGCATAAAACTAAAAAGAAAATTGAAATATAACAAATGAAAGATTCCCAATTAAACACCAAATTGGAAGTCCTGAAAATCAAGGTAGAGAGTAATAAAATTGAAAGTAAAAAAAAAAATTGAACTACTAAATTAAACTGAGAACTGGTTTTATGGGGAAAACAAACAATAAAACAGATAAACCACTAGTTAATTTGATTTTTAAAAAGACAGAAGAAAATCAAATTATCAGTATCAAAGATGAAAAGGATGAATTCACCACCAATGAAGAGGAAATTGAAGCAATTATTAGGAGCTATTTTGTCCAATTACATGCCAATAAATCTGACAATCTCAGTGAAATGGATGAATGCTTACCCAAAAAAAGTTGCTCAGATTAACAGAAGAGAAAATAGAATATTTGATACCTATGTTAGAAAAAGAAATTGAAAAAAAGAAAAAGAAATTAAACAGGCCATCAATGAGCTCCCTAAGAAAAAAAAATTCGCAGGGCCAGATGAATTCACAAGTCAATTCTACCAAACATTTAAAGAAAAATTGATTCCCATTCTATATGAACTATTTGGAAAAAAGGGCAAAGGAGGCCTACTAAATTCCTTTTGTGAAATAAATATAGTGCTGATACCTAAACCAGGAATGGCAAAAACAGAAAAAGAAAAATATAGGACAATGTATCTAATGAATATTGATGCACAAATTTTAAATAAAATACTAGAGATTACAGTAACATGTCACAAAAGGCATACATTATAACCAGATGGAATTTATACCAGGAATGCAGGGCTGGTTCAACATTAGGAAAACTATCAGTAAAATTGACCATATTAATATAAAAGCAAGAAAAAAACATATGATTATCTCAATAGATGCACAAAAAGCTTTTGACAAAATGCAACCTTCATTCCTATTAAAAACAGTAGAAAGCATATGAACAAATGGAGATTTCCTTAAAATGATAAATAATATCTATCTAAAACCATCACCAAACATTATCAGTAATAGGGATAAGATAGAAGCCTTCCCAATAAGAAAAGTGGTGAATTAAGGATGACCATCATCAGCATTATTATTCAGTATTTTACTAGAAATGTTACCTATAGCAAAAAAGACAAGAAAAAAATTGAGGGAATTTAAGGAAATTGAAGGAAATAAAACTGTCACATTCTGCAGACAAAATGATGGTATACTTAGAGAATCTTAGAGAATCAACTAAAAAAAACTAGTTAAAACAATTAACGACTTTGGTAAAGTTACAAGATATATAATAAACCCCCATCAACCATCAGTATTTCTCCATTCTACCAACAAAATCCGGAAGGAAGAAGTAAAAAAGGGAAATTCCATTTTAAAATAACTGCAGACAATATAAAATATTTGGGAGTCTACTTGCCAAGACAAAGTCAGGAAGTATATGAACTCAATTACAAAACTTTTCACACAAATAAAGACAGATCTAAACAATTGGAAAAATGTTAATTGTTGATGGATAGGTCAAGCCAACATAAAAAATGACAAATCTACCTAAATTAATTTACTTATTCAGGCCCATACAAAGCAAACTACCCAAAAAAATATTTTATATAGCTAGAAAAAAATGACAAAATTCATCTGGAAGAACAACAGGTCAAGAATATCAAGGGAATTAATGAAAAACAAATGTAAAGGAAGGCAGCCTAGCAGTACCAGATCTCAAATTGTATTACAAAGTGGTAATCCTTGAAATAATCTGATACTAGCTAAGGGATAGAATGGTGGAATAGATTAGGTACACAATACACAGTAGTAAATGACCATAGTAATGTAGTGTTTGATAAACCCAAAGATCCAAGCTTTTGGGACAAAAACTCACTATTTGGCAAAAATTGCTAGGAAAACTAGAAAGTAGTTTGGCAGAAACTAGCTATAGACCAACATCTCACACCATACAGGAAGATGAGATCAAAATACATACATGATTTAAAAATAAATGTTGATATCATAAGCAAAGTAGGGGAACATAGAAAATTTTAACCTGTCAGATCTATGGAAGAGGGAAAAATTTATGACCAAACAAGAGATAGAGAGGACCACAGGAAGCAAAATGGATAATTTTAATTACATTAAATTTAAAAGATTTTGCACAAACAAAACCAAGACAGACAAGATTAGAAGTAGGAAACAGGAAAAAAAATACAACAAAGTTCTCTGATAAAGGCCTCATTTTCAAATATATAGAGAACTGAGTCAAATTTATAAGAATATGAGTCATTCCCCAGTTGATAAAAGGTCAAAGGATATGAACAGGCAGTTTTCAGACAAAGAAATCAAAGCTATCTACAGTCATGTTTTAAAATGTTCTGAATCTCTATCGATTAGAGAAATGGAAATTAAAACAACTCTGAGGTACCAACTCACACTTATCAGATTGACTAATATGACAGAAAAGGAAAACACAAATGTTAGAGGGATTGTGGAGAAATCAGGACACTAATGTGCTGTTGGTGGAGTTGTAAACTGATCTCTATTCTGGAGAACAATTTGGAACTATGGCCAATGAGCTATAAAATTGTATGTATCTTTTGAACCACCAATACCACTACTAGGTCTGTATCCCAAAGAAATCAAAGAAAAAGGACCTATATGTACAAAAACATTTATAGCAGCTCTTTTGGTGGTGACAAAGAACTGGAAATCAAGGGCATACCCATCAACTGGGGAATGGCTGAACAAGTTGGGGTAGCTGACTGTTATGGAATACTATTGTACTGTAAGAAATAATGAGTAGCTCTGATAAGGTCCTCATTTCTAAAATATATAGAGAATTAAGTCAAATTTATAAGAAGACAAGTCATTCCTCAATTGACAAATGGTCAAAGAATATGAATAGGCAGTTCTCAGGTGAAGAAATTAAAACCATCTATAGTCATATGAAAAAAATGCTCTAAATCACTATTGATTAGAGAAATGCAAATCAAAACAACTCTGAGGTACCAAATCACACCTATCAGATTGGCCAACATGACAAAACAGGAAAATGATAAATGTTGGAGAAGATATGAGAAAATTGGAACACTAATGCATTGTTGGTGGAGTTGTGAAATGATCAACCATTTTGGAGAGCAATTTGGAACTATGCCCAAAGGGCTACGAAAATGTGTATACCTTTGACCCAGCAATAGCATTTCTAGGGCTATATCCCAAAGAGATCATACAAATGGGAAAATGATTCACATGTACAAAAATATTTATAGCAGCTCTTTTTGTGGGGAGAAAAATTTAAAACTCAAAAGCTTATGGAAATGATTGCTGATAATTCAAAATAAATTAATTTAAAAAAAAAAGAAATGATGAGTAGGATGGTTTCAGAAAAACCTGGGAAGACTTATAGGAACTTACACAGAGTGAAATGAGCAGAACCAGGAAAACATTGTATACAGTAACAACAATATTGCATGATTATCACCTATGTATGACTCAGTCATTCTATTCAATGCAATGATCCAAGACATTTCTGAAAGACTTATGATGAAAAATGCTATCCACCTCAGACAAAGAGCTAGTAGAGTCTGAGCACATGTCGAAGCGTAATTTTCTTTACTTTAATTTTCTTGCTTTTTTTCATAACATTGTTAATATGGAAATATTTTTGCATAATTTCGCATGTATAATTGAAATCACATATCTTGCTTTCTCGATGAATAAGGGAGAGATGAAAGGGAAGGAGAGAATTTGGAACTCAGTTTTAAAAAAAAAAACCCTAAAAATAAATAAATATTTAAAAGAACATCTTGAGTTCTGTGATTGGAAAGAATCACCAGCTGGTGGCCATCCTCTAGTGAGGATGAGTCACTCATCTATTACAACATACTGTTCAAAGCAAAATATTTTTTTTCAAAGTAAGATCACAGACACCCTTTTTAACACTGTCTTTGGAGAGAAGAGTTGGGATGTGAGGAAGGTAAAAAGCATAATTAGATAGCAACTGAGAGCATGTCTCAATGTAAGTAGTACATCACATAAAACAGCCCCAAATATATAGCAAAATCCACTGGAAGGAAGTGTGTCATTCTGTTGAGAGTCTCCATACATACTCATGTGGCTCTGTTTGGGAATGATTTACTGCTGGTAGTTGTTCTTTCAGAACATAAACAAAGTTGTGAATAAACTTTGTAATGTGCTGTTTCCTTCTCCAGATACTCCCAGACCAATTGTATTTGGTCAAAGGATCTCAATTGGGAGGGACTCCAGAGGCCATCAAATCCAGCCCATCCCTGAACATGATCACTCACTACAATTTTTCTGACCAATGGTCACTCAGGCTTTCCAGGCCCATTGGATAATACTAAATGCAGTTTTGTTGATGCTTCTCAACTTTAATCACACTCATTCCCCACTCTATCCTATATCAAACACTCCCTTATGACCAAAGCAAACAAATCAATTAAAGCAATAAACAAAACCATCTGCTACAGAAAACTTAGCTGACAATGTATACGTTATTCTATCTTAGTAGTTCTTTCTGTCCTACTCTTCAGTGTCCTTATTGGTTTTCACCATTATTTAGATACCAGCTTCCTCTTAGCAGGCCTTTCTTGCCCGTCTGCTGCCTCTCCTGGACTTTCTATGCAGTGTGCCAGAAACTCTTCTCCATCTCCCGCATTGCCCAACTGGTTGTTCCTTGTGCACTACATTGCTAATGAAGCTCACTTAGGATTGCTTTCAGTGTGACTATGCAGTTCTGTGGCTGCTCTACTATCCTGATGCCTTGGCACAGATTGCTCTCCTCACTTGTACCTCTTAAAAATTCTAGTTCCCTTCAAGGTTAAGGTTAGATGCCATGTCCTGCATGAAACCTATCCTGACCCTACACACACACACACACACACACACACACACACACACATTACTGCCCACCCCCCAATGACTGCACCCCACCTCCAACAAATTATTGTGTTCTTATGTAGATGAATAGTGGAGGGCTCTGTGGAGCAGATGCTGTTAATCTCCGACTATCTTCTTTAAGTGCACTTTTCATTGGCTGCTGAGCTGAAACTATATATATATATGTATATATATATATATATATATATATATATATATGTATATATATATACACACACACATATATACACACATATATATATTGACATATATACACACATATACACATACATATACACACATGTACACATATACATATATACATATATATACATATATATACATATGTATGTTTCTTGAGTTCAGCAGGACAAAAAGTGGATTAAGGGCTAGAGAATATTCCTTTATTACATATATATTCCTTTATTATATATAATATTATGTTATTATATATAGGAACATATTCCTTTATTATATATGTGTCATATATATTATGTATAGGAATGTATATTCCTTTATTTTATATATATAATGCTATATATATATAAATGTATTTCTTTATATTACATATGTATATATTCATATGTGTATATATGTGTGTATATGTACATATATTTATATGTGTGTGTGTGTGTGTGAATATTCTCTAGCCCTCAAGCTACTTTCTGTACTGATGAACTCAAGAAATGTGGGTCTTTCTCTGAGCTGGGGAGGGGCATTGAGATTCAATCTGACTGGTGAGCAAATGGCAGGTTATGTCTAGGCAAGCCTTCTGATTGTGTCCTCTTTTCTTCTCTTTAGAGTCTTGTAAGATTCTGAAATGCAGTTCCCACTTGGGTTCCTGAGCAGCTCCAGGCTACCTAACCAGGTACAGCAGCAAGCTCTCCAAGAGGGACAGAGTCACCCACAGACAGAGGGAGCCTGCTGGAAAGCAAATATCCCAAAGGGCATGGATCAGGCTGCCCTTGGGAGAGGTGAAATGTAAAGTAACTAAGGAGCAGCCCAATTGCCAATGACATAATGAGGCTCATGTCCTAGTCTTTCAGCTAATTGTCATCATTGTAGAATTCTTCTCTGTTCAACCTCCCCCATCCTGTGTGAGAATTAGAGTACTTGTCCAAACCTGAGTCATGCTTGTACTCTGGGCAGCTTGTAGAAATTTCCAGGGGGCAGCTAGGTGGCACAGTGGATAGAGCACCGGTCCTGGAGTCAGGAGGACCTGAGTTCAAATCTAGCCTCAGACACATAACAGTCACTAGCTGTGTGACTCTGGGCAAGTTGCTTAACCTCATTGCCTAGTCACAAAAAAAAAAAAAATCCTGCCCTCTCTCATTCTTTCTGGGAATTACCCCTTAGCCTACTGTCCCAAATTGGTTTTTCCTTAGAACTTGAGGAACTGGGAACCTAGTCTCCCTAGTCAGGCAACCCTGGAGCAATGAACTCAGGGCAAACCTCAAGGGCAAGCAAAGGCAGGGACTAGGGAAGATCACCAGACCCAGTGGCTTCAGCCTCCCTGTGCCTTGTGGGACCCAATGATAGATTTATTTCATATCTACTTATCTGTGTGTATGTTGATTCCCCTGTGGAATGTGAGCTCCTGGATGAAGAGAACCAGTTTCCTTGTTTACATCCCAGTCTGTGTGGCATAGAGGATACAGAGCTGACCTTGGCCTCTTTAGCACCTGAGTTCAAGTCCTGACTCTAACATATATTGGCTATGGGACCCTGGGAAAATCATTAGCATCCCAGTGTCCCCAGGCAACTCTCTAAATTGAAAAGTATTTGCATCATAAGTATTGGTAAAAGGAGTTTTCTCACAGCTATTCAGAAATCATAGGTCTATAGCTCTTTGTCCCTCCCCCCCCCCAAAAAAAGAAAGTAAATCTGTGGGCCTTAGAAGCGCTTCACAAATAGTATATGCTTGATAAATATTTGTTGAATTGAGTTCTATAAATAATTGTAGGCATTTCCAGGACTGGTTTCAACCTCATCCAATCCTTAACTTCTCCCCAGAGCTCCCAACAATAAAATGGTCTGATGAGAATTTCTTCACCTCTCCCTTCTACTTTTCTTTCTCAGCAATGTTTTCCTACAATTCTGGGTTCATCATCATTGGAGACAGAAGGGTAGGGAGGGGAGCAGGCACAGCCTGGAGACCAGAGCCTCAGCAGCTCTGGGATAATATCACATGACTCTCCGAAAGTGAATTCAAGGGCTTATGAATCAGTTTGAACCAGAAAAGATAAACAAATCTGGAAACCATTAGTCTAGGCCTTGGCATGTGCTGAAAAGGGAGATGTCAAGACAAAACTCAGAAAGGATGATCTATGTATTTATGTAGCTACATTTCGAAATGTCCATGAAGCAGCATGCCTGTCTCTGGTTCCAGTGTTTGTCCCTATGTTGTTTGGGCTGTCAAATATTGATATGCCCCTGGCTTAATTTACTCTCCCAATAAACAAATCAGGAGTGAGTGTGGTCATATTTACTGCAGTTCATGCAACAAAACAAAAACAAAAAGAAAATTTTTATTTAGGGCTTGTTTTAAGATTTGAGTCATTGCCTGTGGTTAATTCACATGAGGGAACTTGACTGCCTTCTTTCTTTGGTGTTATTCCTTGAAAGTAGAGAAGAAGGAACCTCAGAGCCAAACTCTAATAAGAGTTGAGTTTGCCTAAGCTCGGGCCACTGACTGTCACCTCTTGTATCCCAACCAGCACAAACTCATTCCTTAGTTTTGTTCTGCTCAATGAAAATAGAGATATCAGTTGGGTCTCTCTTGAGGGACCCTAGCTCTCCCTAGAATGCAAATATAAGATGCATCAAATTATATCAACCCTAAAGTGGAAAAGCCCCAAAGTAGACAGACGATGAGTTTGTACAAGGTTGGAAAAGTTCAGACCTCCATAATACAAAAGGTAGAGAATTCCTCTGATTCATAGGGTCCTGCTAATGACTCATCTCTGGAGAACTGTGACACTTCTGCTACACTGGCTTGCCTCACCAAGTCTGAGACAAGTAGCCAGAATCTAAACACCAACATCATAGGTGTTCTAGCTCTGTTTCTTAGAGACTAGACTCTGTGCTTTTTGGCGGTCACAGGATTTGAAAATCATAGATTTCAAGCAGGAAGTGATGCTAGTAGCTATCAAGCCCCAGATGACATTAAGATTTGAATCATTTTGGCCTTTCAGGTATATTACCCCAGCTGATACTATTCTTCCACTGGAAAAATTCACATCTTCATGTTTTCTTGAACTTGGCATATATGAAAAAAAATTATTCTAAAGACCATACTAGCCTCAGAGATGGAATTTTCACCACATTACAATATTTAGAGCTTATGGACCTTAGACATTGCCTATTTTAACTTCATTTCACAGATGAGTAAACTGAGGCCCAGAGAATGGAAATGACTTTTGAAGGTAGAGATGCTAGGTTTTCAGCCCATGTCCTCTAACTCCCAATCCAAGCTTCTCTCCTTTCCACCACATGTGAACACAGGGCTACATTTTGCCCATTAAGCACATATGTCCCACTGCAGAAAGAGGAGAAGGACTTTATTCTTCTTAGCTTTGACATATTTGCATTTCTGACTATGCTTTGGAAAGAGAAAACAAGGTAAGTCACATAAAAGATGCTAGGAAGCAATTTCCTCCCTTTAAGACAGCTTTATATTTGAAATTTTCCCAATTGCAGGAGTTCAACCCTAACGCAATGATCAATTGCTCCTCTAGGAACAGTTCCCAATGAAAATTTTTCTGAGAGTACAAGTGTTATATAAATGGAACAAATAAATAAATGGAAAAATTGTGCTTTGAGCCAATAACTCCAGATTAAATAAAAACAAGACCTCATGGACCTGAGGCTGGGCCAGGCCTTCCATCGAAAGAAAAGTACAAACTATATCTTGAAGCAATGTCAGGAAATCACAATCTAATTCAACCTTGAGCTTTTTAGGGGCCAAGTGAGATTAGTTTACTTCCCTTTGGTGCTTTTATCTGGAAAATTAAGAAGTTGGATTTGATGATATGAAAGTACTATGTGAATTTAAGATACTACTCCTATTGCTACTGCTTGAGGTAGCTAGATGGCACAATGGAGAGAGTGCTCAAATCAGGAAGATCTGGGTTCAAATTTGGCTTCAGACACTTACTAGTTGTGTGACCCTGCACAAGTCATTTAACCTCCATCTGCCTTAGCTTCCTCTTCTGTAAAATGGAGATTATAATAGTACTTACTTCTCAGGGTTGTTATGAAAATAAAATGAAATTATATGTAATGAGTTTAAAGTACTCTATAAATGCTAGTTAATAATGTTAGTATTATTATTATTATTTCTATGATCTCTAAAATCTGTTCTTGCTATAAATCCTGTGATCACAAGAGCCAATGGTTCTACTTTGTCACTATAAGGGTAGAGAGGAGGAAATACATGTGTGGACTAGTTGGTAATGGCCAAATTTCCATAAAGCAAATCCTATTTTTCCCAATGAAATCTACAGTAAAACTGTTATTAAGTCTTCTTGAAAAACTACAAAAATAATACTATAATAATAACAATTAAAATCCACATCTGGATAGATTATTATACTTACAAGATGTTTTATATCAACTATCTCATTAAAACACACCAAAAACTTTGGCGAAGGGTATGTCTGTTGATGTCAGTTTCACGGACTTGGTATAGTGACGCAGCGAACAGCCTCAAACTCAATCAGCACCATGGCTAGGGAAAATGTGTAGTTGGTCACAACTATGATGCATTGAAATATTATGGGCATACGGCGGTGGTAGCATGTAGTAGAGAAATAGGAGAAAGAAAATTAGTACCTCTTATGTATGCTTGAATCAACTCAACAACATGTATTAAATATCAAATGCAAAGCATTGGGACTGGTCCTGGAAACAGACAAAAATAAAAATCAATGCCTTTTCTTTAGGAGCTTATATACAACTGTGGCATATAATATGTAGATGTACAAGACAATACAAGATAATTTGAGGAGGGAAAGAAAAACAACCAGGAAAATCAGGAAAGATTATATAGGCTGTGACTCTTGGGCTAAGCCTTTAAGGAAGCTAAGGATTCTCAGATGTGGAATTAAAGAGGAAGTTCATCTAGTCTTGGGGAATGTTCTGTTTAAACTCAGAGGCAGGTGATGGAATTCTTAAATAAGGGAAGAGCAACTAGTCCAGTTGGTCTGGGGTCTCAAGTGCCTAAAATAGAGCAGTGTACAATGTCTGGGAAGTTTGGCTGGTGCCAAATAAAGAGGGTCATTAAACGCCAAGCGATGGCATTTGTGTTTTGTATTAGATACAATGGGGAGCCACTAAAGACTCTTTAGCAATAGAGCAGCATGGTCATATCTATGTCTTGGGAGAATCATTTAGCAACATCTCCTGAATACACTCTTTTCATCCCTTTAATGCTACCATCACCCTGGTGCAGAGCTTCATCACCCCATGTTTGGACTATTGTGATCATCTACTGGATGGTCTTCCTGCCTCAAACCTCTCCAGTCCATCTTCTCCTCAGCTAGAAATTAATCTTCCTAAAGTGCAAATCTGACTATGTCACTACCTACTCAATAAATTCTACTGGCTCTCTATCACCTCCAGAATCAAATATAAAATCACTTGTCTAGCATTCAATTCCCTTGATAACCTGGTGGCTTCCTAGCCGCTTCCTACCTTTCCAGGCTTCTTACACCTTACTGACCTCCATTTACTCCATGACACAGTAACCTCAACCTCCATGACATTCCTCACACAAGACATTCCATCTCTAAACTCCGTGGGGTTTTCACTGATTGTCCCCCTTATTCTCTCCCTCTTTATCTCCACTTCCTAGACTCTCTAGTTTCTTTTAAGATCAGCTAAAATTCTACTTTGTGCAGAAAGTCTTTTCTAATCCCCTTTAATGCTAATCTCTTCCCTTAGAAATTACCTCCCAGTCTTTTCCAGAATATATCTTGTTTGTACACAGTTGTATGTCTGCTCTCTCCCTGTTAGATGGTGAACCCCTTGAGGGCAGGGACATTTTTTGCTTTTCTATGTATCCCCAGGGCTTACCACTATGCCTGGTACTGGTAGACACTTAATAAATGCCTGTGAACTTGACTTGATCTGATTTGACTGTGGTGCTGATGTTGAACTACTGAGCAGAGTTTGAAGTCAGGGAGGCCAATTAGGAGATTATTACAATAGCCCAGGTGAGACTTGATCCAAGGTAGTGTCCATGTGAAAAGAGAGGAGATGGACATGAAGGATGCTGTGGAATTAGAGCGTTTTGAAGTCCTTTGAACAGATTCAGTCGTTCCTGCAGTTATTCAGAGGAAAGGTGTGGCTGTGCTATTTGGGTTCCCCAATTCAAAGTGAAACATAGATGTCAGTTATTGTTATTATGGATATGTGACAAGAATAGATTTTTAAATCAATGTTTTCGAAACTTAGTAAAGGAAGCTATGATCAGCAGACACCAACATGGCTTACTAAGCCTTGTTTGCTCATTTTCCATCATTATATTCGATATGCAGGAAGTCAGAAGACAACATTATACCCATTTTAACATATGAAGAAATAAGGCAACAAACTGTAAATTACTCACTCAGAGTCAGAGAGCCTGTAAATGGCAGAGACATGAAAATTATATCCAAAATGTCTTACTCTGAGTTCACAAGCAGAGGAGAGAATTAATTATCTCATTCCCTTTTCTTCCACGGAAATGAAAGGTGATTTTTCAAAAGGCCTTTGAAGTAAGAGGGCAGGGCACACATGGCCACTCTGGGAATGTATATCACAGGAAATGACTTCAGGATATTTCTTTTGACTGATGCTGTGTTACTATAGGCATACCCACCATAACCTAAAGGTGCTGAAAGAATCAATGTCTTCAGATTCTCCAGAGGACTCCACAGAAAGAGACCTCTGTAATTATATTCAAACTAAGACTGGAGTAATATAGACATGGAACCTAATCACAGAAATATTATGAGGAATCTACATGGCCTTCTTTCATTTCAGAATGTCAATACCCTGCCAAAACTGCTTGCTTGAGAAAGTATAGAATAGTTTAACATCATCAAAGGAAAAGGAAACCATGTTTTACTGGATAATACAATCAGGCAAATGGCACACCTCACACTTCATACCTCACACCTCACATAGAAACTCTTTTCAAGAATGTCTCTGATTAATCTCTCACGCCTTTACAGTACAGTTTACAACCCAGTGAAAGTACAAAGAGGGCTTAATTATATTGATTACAATTTAATCTCAATACCACTAATTGTGGTGAAGGATGGTAAAATATTTTACAAGGTTAAACTATTATCATTTGGTGATGTTTCAACATGACAATCTCACAAGATTGGAATTTTAGTATCGTCCAAAGACCAATGACAAGGTTCAACATGGGCATAGGAAACAGGCCGTAAAACGTTGCAAATGATGGATGAAGTAAAAGGAGTGGTGTAAAGAATTCCATCAGAGGAATGTGTGACTTAAAAACATGGACCAGTCATGTGTCAAGAAAGGGTGACCATCAAAGGAAAGACCTTATACTCCATGGTTATCCATGCAATGTTGAAAGCCTAGAGGAAGGCCCACGGCATGGTGTGGAGAGTACTTGTGTTGGATTTACATGAGGACTTGGAAAAGCATTGCACGGGATAGGCTGCAATCTGCATCATTGGAGGGCATATCTCCATGGATGGGATCACAAATCCATTAAAATGTTCAGTGTCAAAACACTGGTTGCCTGAAAGATAATGGAATGGAATGGAAAGAAGATAAAACTAGAGTTCATAGGATCATAGCTTTAGCTTTGGAAAGGACCTTCAGACATCATCTAATGCTACTCCTTTCTTTTACAGATGAGGAAACTGAGGTCCAAGGTGGGTCAATTGACTTCCCAAAGGTACTTTGGTAAGGTATTGAGTCAGACCTGGATTTGAACCAGACTCCTCTAACTCTAGTTCCTAGGAGATACCTGACTTCTAGTGCTGCCTCAGACATCTACAAGTTGTTTGTTTGTATACAATAGTATACATGCAACCATACTGTAAAAAATTTGTCAGGATCAAATGAGGGAATGAATGCAAAAATGTTTTGTGAAACTTAAAATTCTTCATAAGAGCCAACTGCCATTATTATTCTTTTGACAGGTGAGCATGTTTGACACTTGCTCTCCAGAGTTCCTGTAAACTAAAGAATAAAAGCACCAACAAAACTTAAAACGAAACAGCATAAGATTCTTTGGAGGAAAGGGAAGCAAAAGGTAAACATTACAGTATTACGTAAATAGGAGCTCTGATTGCCTTGCATTCCAATAACCCCATTTCCTCAGCTGTCCACAAAGCAACCTTACATTCATTATTGCATCTCATAGCAACCCCATGGACCATAACTGGATCCCAACTCTCCAGCATTTTTTGGAGCAGCGGCCATTTGGAGTGTTTGACATTATCTAAATGAAGGAAAGACAAGAAAATGAGGAAAGTTGTCCCTTTGTTCAATCCAGCCTGTGGACTAGTGTAGACACACAGTGAGCACAAAAAGGTTGAACAAGTTACGATATGTGATTGTGATGGAATACGTTTGTGCTGTCAGAAATGGTGAAAGGAATATTTTCAGAAAAACCTGCGAAGATGTATAAACTGACGTAAAGTGAGGTGAACAGGATTAGGAGAACACTATACATAGCAACAACAATATTGTAATGATAAACAACTCTGAAAGACTTAGTAACTCTGGTCAATAAGATGACCACCACATTTCTAAAGGACTCATGATAAAATGCTATCTACCTTCAGAGAGAGAGAGAGAGAGAGAGAGAATTGATGCAAATTAAAGCAATTTTTTATTTTGCTTATTTTATTGCTTTTTTTCACAACATGGCCAATGTTGAAATGTTTTACATGACTTCATTTTTGGTCTCATATTTGTTGCCTTCTCAATGGGTTAGGGAGGACTAGGGGAAGGAAAAGAATTTGAAACTGAAAATAATAAATAAAAAAATAAAAATAACTGACATTTTAAAAGAAGATTTCGAAATTACATTTTAGTCTGGTTCTGTCTGCCCATTATTTTCTACCTCTGCGTTAATCACAGCCAGCATAGGAAATAGATGTGTAGCTGTGGCATAGAATATGTAAGGGGAAAAGCATATAAAAAGACTGGAAAAGTACAAGGGGTCCAGGTTGTGAAGGACTTTAAATGCCAAACACAGGAGGAGTTATATTTGGTCCTAAAGGTAATAGGAAGCCACTGGGGACATCGGCCTTCACTGGGAGAAGGAATTTCCTCATCTGGAATTTCCTCATAATAATATCACAAGTCACATCCCCTGATGCCCATTTAACAGATTAATAAAATTATGATAGGATTAAGAGATAGAAGGAACCTTTATGGTCATCTAGGCCTGCCCTCATTTTACAGATGAGAAAACTGATGCCCAGGAAGATTGATTTGCCTAAAATCACTCCTCTGTTATTACTATTATTTATATTAATAATAGTTTACTATTAATTGTTATTAAAAACTAATATTTCATTAGCACTTTAAGGTTTGCAAGGCACTTTACATATATTATCTACTAATTGGATCTTCATCACAAACCTGTGAAGCGGATATTATTATTATCCATATTTTTCAGGAAACTAAGACTGAGAGAGATTAAGTTATTTTAGTTTCCAAGTGAGTTCTCTCTGTCAGTCCCTCGAGAAGGAAAATTAACTTCATTTTATTTCTTATGCACGCATGCAAGGCAAAATCTAGCCTTTTTTTCCTTTTCATATAGAATCAGGGTATGGGAAAGTTTACTGAAAAAATCAATAGGTTTTGGGGACCAAAAATGTTTAGGAACCCATAATGTCTCTAAAATATAGGAATCTGACATTGAAGTCAGGCAAATATAAATCTCTCTTCTCATAAGTACAAGATCATAGCAGCTAGGTGGCACAATGTATAGAGAGCCGGGCCTGGAGACAGGAAGACCTAAGTTCAAATCCAGTCTCAGACACTTTCTAGATATGTAATCCTGGGTAAGTAGCGTTACCCCGGTCTGCCTCAATTTCTTCATCTGTAAAATAGGGATGACAATAATAGTATCTACTTTCCAGGGTTATTATAAGGACGAGATATTAATCATAAAATACCTTGCAAACCTTAAATCACTATATAAGTGCCAGCATTTCTTACTTAATTCTATGAATAACAGAACTAGAATCTTGCTGTTTACTCTGCTCATTCCCAAACCTGGGTTTTGGATGTCTGCTTAAGTAGAGGAGAAAAAGGAAAAGAAAACACTAAACAGACATGAGAGAATGAACTGCTCTCCAAAATGCCCTTCCCACCAAAACCATGACCTCCATGGAACACAGGCAGACCACAGAATCCTGGCAAGATGTACTCCACATACAGTTTTTCCCAATTGAGCCAAAGTGCATAGGAATGAAAAAGGAGGCCTGTCGGCACATGGGGACTACTGATGTGGTCAGACAGTGGAATGTACCAGTGAGCCACATCATAGAGATAAGATTCCTCTGGGAAAGACATTCTCACAAACTTACATGCAGTGGGGGAAATCATAGGACACTGCTCATGGAGAGCTTGGAAAGCAGACCACAGTGAATTCTTTGCTTCTGTGGAACCCCAGGACCTTAATCACCCATGATCAGGCTGAAAGGATTTTATTTTTCTAAACTCTCACTTACATGGCTTGGAATCCCAGCCTTTGGAGATCTCCTGTACCTTAGACTGACTTGAGATGCAGCTCCTTTACCGAGTGTAACTACAGCAAGAGAATTCTCCAGGAATACCAATGCTTTCAAATGTCTTATTGTAATCTTACAAAGACTTGGCTAAAAATAAAATTATCCTTAGCATGATATATCCATCCCTTTATAATAAATGGGGGGTTGCAGGGGCAGGAGGGGGACAGACAATCACCAAAGTCCTTTTCAGTTCTAATACTCTCTGACGTGTCAGAAGAAAAATCCAACATTGAAATCGGCAGATAATGTATGGGTGTCCTCCGGATAATTGAATTTTCTGGTTAGCTGAGAGCTGAGGTTAGCTTCCTTTTCCCCCTTAATTCTTATTGAAAGTTTTTTCTAAAATATATTTGGTTTTCTTTGTCAAAAAAGAGGTTAAACTGGAGAGCAGAGGAGGTTTGAAATAACTGTGATGTAAAAAGGTGGGGATCTATTAAAAATACCTAAAATAGAATATATTCCTGTATTTCCAGGCTTCAGAGAGCACATTGAAGTGCAGATGACTCTTTTGGTGGTAGAGAATCTCCCAGAGCCTCTCTAAGAACATTTCCATTCATCCTTAGGCATGATGCCTTGAGAGAGAGAATGCCTTACAGATAGAATCCTGGAATAGTGTGATCTCACAGTTCATCTTTGGCCACCCTTGCCCCGCTAAGTTGTCTTACCAGCACTTTCTGCTTCCCACTATCCCCAGCTGTTCCTGGCTGCCCGCAGTCATACACAAACCAATATAGATCTCAATTACAACTTTCTGTTCTCCCATGAGCATAAAACCAGGATGCCCCTTAAATACCTGGGAGTAAATCCATTATAGTAGACCGCATAGATGTTACAGAAATTTGCAAGACAGAGAAACAGCAGTAATAGAAGGAGATTATTATGGGCAGAGATGATCTAGGGGTCTTCAGTCTTACAAGAACTCCAACCAGCAAAGTGACCGTAATCCAGTTCTGCCCTTGCAAAATGCTGGAGCAAAGGGTTAGCCCTGGTTAGAGTCCCCAAAACCAATGTGTTGTTGCTGAATTTAGCTGACTTCCTTCACAGGTCAGAAACTTCAGTTGAGAAGTGTGGGCTATATCTGCCATAGTACACCTGTGATTTGGGACAGCTAGGTGGCGCCGGAGTGCATAGAACACTGGGCTTGGAATCAGAAAGACTCATCTTCATGAGTTCAAATCCAGCTTCAGATACTTACTAGCTGTGAGATCCTGGGCAAGTCACTTAACTTCTGTTTGCCCCCCACCAGTTTCTTCAACTAGAAAATGAGGGTTAACCCAAGGTTATTGTAAGGATCAAAGGAGATAATATTTGTAAAGTTCTTGGCACATATACTTGCTTTCTTTCTTCCTTAGGAATTGATGAAATCACCATAGGGTAGAGTGCAGAAAGAGAATAAAAGAAGATCAAAGGCAGAATCTTTAGAATTTGGCTTCTTAAGAGCAGTGACTGTGTTTTGGGGTTGGGGACTTTTGTTTGTATTGTCTTTCTATGCGATCCCACTGCCTCATTATGGCTACTTAAGAAATGGAGAATGAGAAAGCACATTGTCACAAAAGCCAAGGAAGGAGAACTTATTCAGGTGGAAAGGATTATCATGGGGTCAAAAACTTCAGAGAAGTCAAGAATGATGAGGACTGAGAAAAGATTAAGAAAATGAGGATAGTTAAAAGATGATGTATAATGTCAAGAGATCAAAATTTCCATCAAGTGTTGAGGTCAGAAGCCAGTTTACTATGGAAGGAGGAAAGACTGGGAGGTGAGAACAAAAGTAATAGTTAGAGATAATCTTTTATACAGTTTGGCAGTGAAAGGGACACAATCTATAGGACAATGTCTTGAGGGAATATCAGGGTCAAGTCAAGGTTTTTTTTTTTTTAAAGATGGGGAAGAGAGTCTGGCTAGGATTATATATGGCAGTGAAGGAGGAAATGAATAAATGAAGATAGAAAAGGGAAAAAAAGAAAGGGAATATATACTAGGCCAGTTGTTAGGGGAAATGGGAGGGGATAGGATCAAAAACCCAAGATAATAGGGGTTAGCCAGTCCAAAGAGAACGCTTCCCTCTTCTTCAGAGACTGGATCAAAAAAAGAAATCATAAAGAATTTAAAAAGAAAAGGAACAATTATGTGTGGCTTCTATTTCCCTAGTAAAGGTGGAAATCCTAGGTGCTTTGCTCAAAGGAAGAGGAGGTTGTATAAAAGGTCTAAGGGGAAAGGAAAAGATTTTGAATAGTGACTGTGGAGAAGATGAGAGAATGAATCAGAATGAATCATGAAAGGAAGAAAAAAGGGTTGATGTGAAGCAATGAAAATTCAGGTAAGAATCAATAAACGAATTTATAGTGAACCCACTGAGACTATTCCCTGGCCTTTTCCAAGTGTACCCAGGAGTATGAGTGGAAGCAAAGAAGCCTGATAGTGGGAGCAGCCCAGATTTGGAGTGTGGCAAGGGAAGACAGGAAAGCGAGGTGGTGCCATAATGCACAGAGTGCTGGACCTAGAATCAGGAAGACTGATCTTGCTGTATGACCCTGAGCAAGTCACTTCACCCGGTTTGCTTCAGTTTCCTCATCTGTAAAATAGGCTGGAGAAGGAAACAACAAACCTCTCTAGCATCTCTACTAAGAAAACCCCAAATGGGGTCATGGAGATTTGGACACACCTGAAACATCTAAACAACAACAAAGACAAGGCAATTGATAGGACAGAAGGGCCAGAGACTCTAGGATAGCTTCTAGGGGTGCAGTGGATAATGTTGAACTTGAAGCCAGGGAAACCTCAGTTCAAATTCAACCTCAAACACTACCTTTCCCTGCGGTTTTGTGCAAATCACTCACCTCTCTCAGCCTCAGTTTACCCAACCATTAAGTGGGGATAGTAAGAGCACCTCTTCCACAGTATTTACTTGTATAGCACATATGGCTATACAAGTGTTCAGTAGAACAGAAGTTCCCTGAAGGCAGGAACTATTTCAGTTTTGTCTTTGTATACTCAGAGTCTAACATGGTTCCTGGAACTTTGTGTGCAGTTCAAACATGTTTGTTGAACTGAACTGAGTGCATGTGAGGCAGATCTCAGGTTTTTAGTGAACTCATAGTTCATTGAGACAGCAGTATGATATGACAGCTTTAATACAGTGCTCTAAATTTCTATGGAGAGATCTAGAAAATGGAGGTGATACATCCTTTGCTTAGTTCCATCTACTATAGAGTAGTGTCATCAATTCTAGGTACCACAGTTTAGGAGGACATTGACCAGCTGGAGAGTGTCCAGAGCAGGACAACCTGGATACTGATGTGTTGGATCTCAAGACCCTGCCACATGAATATCTGGGCATGTTTGGCCTAGAAAATACTTTGGGGGAGGTAGGAGTGAGGAGTAGGATAGGCTAGCTAGCTTCCAAGTATTCCAAGATGTGAAGTTTGCTTCTAGAGTCCAGAACCAATATAGCAGGGAGAATGTGTAAAAACAGAGGCAGATTTGGGCTGGAAAGAAATCTTTTTAACCAATTGGGGGGCGGGAAGCCAAATGACCTAGAATATCAATGGAAATGATGAAAAGAAGTAGGGATGAAAGGGGAATAGCACTTTCAGACCTCAAGTTAAACCATAAAGCAGCAGTCATCAAAACCATCTGGTATTGGTTAAAGATAGATCAATGGAATAGATCAACTAGACAAGAGAGAATCAGAAATAATAGAACTCAATGACCCAGTGTTTGATAAAATGGAAAACTTGAATTCCCTAGGAAAAAAGTCCTTATTTGATAAAAACTAGTCTGGCAGAAATTAGCCTTAGACCAATATTCTTATGCCCTTTTCCACAGTACATTCTAGTTGGATACACAACCTTAATAGTAAAGATTTTACTACAAAAAAATTCAAAGAGAAATGGATCATATACCACTTGCAGCTATGGATAGGAGTTGTATTCTTAACCAAAAAAGAGATAGAAGCAATTACAAGAGATTAAATACAAAACTTTGATTACTTGAAATTGAAAAGCTTCTGCATTGACAACTTAATGTACTTAGGCTAAGAAGGGAAGCAGCTGAATGAGAAAAAAAATCTATGTATCAAATTTGTCTGTTAAGGGTTTGCCATCCAAGATATATTATATACACACATACACACATACACACACACATATATGCCCCTGCATATGTGTAGTATGTGAGTATAACTAATAGTAGTAGATAAATGGTCAAAGGATATGAACAAACGTTTCTTGAATTTCAGAGTATTCACGACCACATGAGAGTGCTCTAAATCACTAACGATAAGAGAAATGCAAATCAAAACACCCCTGAGGTTTTACCTTATACCCTGAAAATTGGTAATAAATAAATATATAAAATAACAATAAATGTAAACAATGTTGCAGTGGTTGTGGATGGATAAGCACACTAATACATTGTGGGTGGAGCTGTGGAATGGTATTACTATTTCAGAAAGCAACTTGGAATCACACAAATAAAGTAACTAAAATGTTCATACCCTCTGACCCAGAGAATCCGCTACTGGGTTTATACCCCAAGGAAGCCATAAATAAGAAGAAAGTCCCCATAAACCCCAAAATATTCATTGTGATTGCTAAAAATTGGAAATTAAGTAGTTGCCCACCAAATGGGGAATGGTTAAATAAACTTAGGTACATGAATATAATAGAATATTGCTGTGCTATAAGAAACAATGTTTGCAATGAATACAAGAAGCATGGAAAGATCTATAAGATCTGATGCTTCATGAAGTAAGCAGAACCAAGAAAACAATCTACAGAGTAACTACAACATTGTAATGGAAAGAACAATGACACCAAACATCGAAAGGAAATATAACAAAATTGTGAGGATCCAGCAGGACTTGAATGAAGAGATATGAGAAGCCATCTCAGCCCACCAGGAACTGTACAGGTTTTACAGGTCGCACATATTCTCAGATTTTTTTTCAATATGTTGATCACTAATGCTGATTGTTTTTCTTTCTCTGAAAATATTATTTGTTATATGAGATGGCTGTCATGGAGGGAAAGGGGAAATGCCTGGGATAACTATGATGATGTAAGAACTGAAAATATCAAGAAAAACTATTTGAACTATATAACCTCTGAAACCCCTTTTGACTGAGCTTTGGAGATAGCCCAGGTTGAGAGAGGAACTAAATAGAGTGAATGCTATGCCCCAAAGTTTGTCCCAGGAAATGAGTGAGACTTTGTGGGCTTCTGTAAGAGGCTTTTGAGGGACAGCCTTGGTTCTGCAGTCAGGAATTAGCTCTTGAGTTTATAGAGAGATTGCTGGGAAAAGATATTGCTGAGACTCAGCAGAGGTTTAGCACTTTGGATCATCCAATCTCCATTTAAATACCTCACAACCTTCTCAGGCAGCCCATCTCATCACTGGATAGCCCTAATTTCTAGGAAATTGTTGAGAGAAAATATTGAATAGAAAATGTTGAGTGATAATAATACTAATGATACTAATATAATAATAATAATATAAAACTGTAGTAGCTAGCATCTATTTAGCACTTTAATCTTGGCAAAGTATCTTATACATGCCATCTCATTTAATCCACATGACAGCCCTGTGGATTAGATTAATTTTACTGATATACAAACTGAGGCTGAGAAGTTAAACAACTTCTCCAAGGTCATAAAGCTAGCAAGCAAGGTAGAATTTGAAATCAGGTTTGACTCTTAAGTTTGCCACTCTGTTCCCTGCCCCACCTAGCTTCCTCAAGTGTATATTACACAGCACATCCTAATGTGAAGTTAATGAACTTTCTTAAATCCCTATGTGGGAAAAGAATGTGTCTAGCAACATAGAATGGGGACCTAGATCTATGTGGGAATAAATGATACTACTACCAGAAAGAAAACTGAATCCCCAAAGACTGCAAAGGACTGATTGAAAAGTTGAAGGACTGAGAGGCCCAGAGGTTATCACCAATTATCACTGCTCCTGGTTGAAGGTAAGGTGCCTTTGGAGAGAACCTGGAACATGGAAAGTTAACCACAGGCTAAGATGGCATCTGAGATCAGGACTTGGCTTTCTGGACCATGATATGACGTGATCTTTGCCAAAACTAGATGTCAAGGAAAAATATTTTTGCCTGGAGACTGGTAGATCAAATTAAAAAAAAAAAACAACTTTGAACTAAAAGGGATAGGAGGATGAAAAAAAGAACTCAGATAGTGCTGTCAAATAGACTTCAATGGGAAAAGGACAGTAGGACAGGTGCTGGGTATTACATAGAAGACAATGATGGGGAAGAGAGGAATATGTCATATTCATGGTCTCAGATGTTCTATGCACCAGTCATGACACATTGAGGGTTGTGCTGGACAAAAAAGGAGGCACAGATTGACTTGTGGGAAGGTTAATGGTTATGGAATGTAAAGTAACAGTTAGGAAAGTGTCAATGAAGACATTTAGCATAAAAAGGCAGAACAGATGAAGGAGGGGCCATGAGAAAAAACTCTTGGCTTCTGAGATATTGGATTGTTTCCCTCAGATTTCAGAATATAGAATGGGACAATTTCTTCCAGCCCTGCTAGGGAATTTGTCAAATAGTTTCTGAGAATGTTGATCATTTTTCCCAGTTCCTTTTCTTCTACAATTAAATACTTTTACTAATTCTATCCAATTATCCACCTAGGCTTTGGTTAGCAAAGTAATAACAAAGAACCTACCTCCATATTGACTTAAGTGATGGCCTCTTTGATGTTTGGCCATCGTAACTATCCAGCATTCAGGATTTTGGTTTTGCTTTTTGTTTTGTTTTCCTTTTTTTCTTTTTATTTACATTTCCTTCAACAACACACGTGTCGTTTTCATGGTTCTTCTTACTCTACTTTGGAGCAGTCCACATGTGCCATCCTTTACTTCTCAGTATCCTTCATGGTCAACCACCATTTGTTTATCCATCCCCCATCTGATGGGTATCTACTTTGTTCTTTTGCTACTACAAAGTGCTGCTATAAATACATAATGCACAGGCACAGCTAGGTGATACAGTGGATAGAGCACCAGCCCTGGAGTCAGGAGGACCTGAGTTCAAATCTGGCCTCAGATACATAACACTCACTAGATGTGTGACCCTGGGCGAGTCACTTAGCCCCATCACCTAACCAAAAAAAACAACAACAACAACAACAACAAATGTGTAATGCAGAGTGTATTATTTCCTATCTCCGATATCCTTAAGAGCTATGCCTAGCATTACAATCTATGAATCAAAGATCATGGTCATTTTAGTCATTTTTTTAGCTTAATTCCAAATTGCTTTGCAGAATGGTTGGACCAATTCATCACTCCACCAACATTGCCTATTCTAATCTTTTGTTATTGTTACAAATTTCTAAGTATGAGGTGAAGCTTCAGCATTGTTTTCCTCTTAGTAATCTCTAGGGGCAAATTTTCATATTGTTGTTAATAACTCATAGATGTATTGAACACTATTTGTTGATATCCTTTAATAAACTTTCTGTTGGGAAATGGCTCTTGGTCTCATATACTGCTGTTAGTTCCCTATATATCTGGGGCTTCAGGCCTTTATCAGATGTATTTCATGCAAATATTTTTCCCAATTACAGTTTCTAGGAGAGACATCCTAATAGTTTTCAAATATTTGAAGATTTCACATGTGGAAAAGAGATTAGCAATATTCTACTCAGGAAAAAGAGGATTTAACTCGAGGTGAGGCAGGACAAAGTGCAGTTAGAGGTGTCCAGAAATGGAATGGGCTGCCTCAGGATATAGTAGGAGGAGTAATGAAAATCATAATAATAACAATTAGCATTTATGTAATGTCTTAAAGTTTATAAAGTTGTATTTCATTTTATCCTCACAACAAACCTGGGAGCTGCTATTATTATCCCCATTTTATAGATGAGGAAACTGAGGCAGACAGAGGCTAAGTGACTTGTCTGGGGTAACATAGCTAGTGAGTATCTGGGGCTGGATTTGAATTCAGGTCTTCCTGACTTCAAATTTAGCACTGTATTCACTGTCTCTCTAGCGGTAATGAGGGTTTAAATGGAACATGGATGATTTGTTCTTTAGGGAAGTTGTAGATAGGACTTGTGATTTATGTAGAGACTACCTAAAGACTAGCCCTATATGGTCCCTTTTAGCTTTAAGGGTTTATGACTCTAAATGACTTGCCCCAAATCAAGGAAAGTCATTGATTTGGAAGGGCCTCTGGAAACCATCTAGGCCAACCTCCACCTGAAGAGGAATCCCCTTTATGACATCCCCAACATCCAGCCATTTACCTTAAGATCTACAATGAGGATGAAACTGAGGCAGCCCAGCTTGAATGGCTCAAATTCAGGGGTATTTTTCACCCTTTGCTAACTAGAAATATGCCTCTCTTCTACATCTAACTATTGCTACTCAATCCACCCATGGCTTTGAGATATAGATCGACAGACAGACAGACAGACAGACGTAGATATAGATATACACACAAATATATATGTACATATAGATATATAGATAAAAGATTTTATAGAATGAAACCTCCTTGAGGGCAAGGATGTTTTCATTTTTCTCTCTGTATCCCCAATGTGTAGTACAGTACCAGACATTTACTATGTACAATTGATGAACAACATGTTGGATGAAAGTAAGAATTTTAAGGGAAGAGACTAGTTTGTGTTTATTTATAGGTAGAGGCTAAGGCAATGTCTTGTATGTAGCAGGCATTTAATACTTACTAAATTTATTGAAAGCAAATATAGCCTATTTGACAAAGTTGCAGATGACAGAGCTTGAAAGTATAGCTACATATTATAAGACAGAGTTAGGTACCAAATATCTTACTCAGGATAGAACAATTGACCAAATACATTAAGATGAAATTTAACACACGTGAATGTAAAACCTCACACTTAGGTTCAAGAACTGTTAAATAGCACAGGGAACAGAACAGAGCTTTGGAGCACTGCACTGGAAAACTTCTTCCAAGCTGACATTGAACCATTGAGTCTGTTGATTCTGATTCCACTCATTGCATTGTACGATGGACTAGCCCACGTCTCTCCAACTTTTCCATAAGAATAAAATCTAATACAATATACACAGCATTCATCTGATGATTTGATAGCCTTGACTGAAGAGAGATATTAGCCTGGCATGCCATGGTCTCAATGGAACCATTTGGACCCTTTGTGATAAACGCTCCTTCTGTATCTAACCCTGTTTCTATCAGCTCTTCCTTTTCCACATATTCATTTATCACTTTTTTACTTCTGGAATTTTCCCAGGAAGCAAAGGAAAGATCAACATATTACAGTTTTCAGAATCAATAATAGTGGCTAGCATCCACATAGCACTTTACAAACGTTGTATCATTTTATTCTCACAACGACCTTAGGAGATAGGTATTATCATCATCCCCATTCTACACATGAGGAATTTGAGATTGAGAAAAAATAAGTGCTGTTCCCAAAATCACACAGCTAATAAGTGTCTGATACTGGATTTGAATTTGAACTCAGGTCTTCCTGACTCAAGTTTCAACACCCTCCACTGTGTCACCTAGATCAGGGGTGGGGAATTGCTGATCTAGGTGATGGTCCTCTTCCTTTTCTTGAAAATCAGGGAAGTAACGACCTTCTCTAATCCTGAGGTACTTCCTTTGTCCTCCATGATCATTAAGAAACCACTAGCATGCTAACTAATTAAGCTACTAACCACTAAGCTAAGCAATCACATCTGCCAATTTAACCTTCAGTATCTGAAGGTATAGTTCCTTTGAGTCTCTTTTTTTTTTTGGTTTTGTTTAGGATTTTATTTTCCCCAATTATGTGTAAAAACAATTTTTCAAATTCATTTTTAAAACTTTGAGTTCCAAATTCTCTCCCTTCCTCCCTCCTCACCCCTTATTAAGAAGGCAAGTAATTTGATATAGGTTATACATGTGTAGTTATGTAAAACATTTCCATGTTGGTCATGTTGTGAAAGAAAACATAGACAAAAAAACCTCAAGAAAAATAAAGTTTTTTTTAAAAAGTATATTTTGATGTGTGTTCAGATGTTGTCAGTTCTTTCTCTGGGAATGGACAGCATTTTTCCTCATAAGTCCTTCAGAGTTGTCTTGGATCATTGTATTGCTGAGAAGAGCTAATCACTCACAGCAGATCATCTTAACATTATTGCTGTTACTTTGTACACAGTACATGTCACTTTGTATCAGCTTCTGTAAGCCTTTCCAGGTTTTTCTGAGAGCTTCCTGCTGATCATTTCTTATAGCACAATAACATTCCATCACAATCACATACCATAATTTGTTGAGCCATTCCCCAGTTGATGGGCATCCCCTCAATTTCCAATTCTTTGCCACAAGAAAAGAGCTGCTATAAATATATTTTTTTGTAAATACAGGTCCTTTTCCTTTTTGTTTGTGTGTGTGTGTTTTTGTCTCTTTTTGGATACAGACCTAGTAGTGGTATTGCTAGGTCAAATTGTATGCATGGTTTTATATTCCTTTGGTAATAGTTCCAAATTGCTCTACAGAATGGTTGAATTAGGCCACAACTCCACCAACAGTGCCTTAATGTCTCAATTTTTCCCACATCCCCTCCAATATTTATCATTTTCCTTTTCTGTCCTATTAGCCAATCTAATACATATTATCTAATACCTCAGAATTATTTTGATTTTCATTTCTCCAATCAATAGTGGGTTAGAGCATTTTTTTTCATATGTCTATAGACAGTTTTGATTACATCATCTGAAAATGGTTCAAATCTTTTGATCGCTTATCAATTGGGGGATGGCTCTTATTTTTACAAATTTGACTCAGTTCTCTATATGTTTGAGAAATAAGACCTTTATCGGAGAAACTTGCTTTTAATTTTTTTCACAATTACAATTGCTAACTGCACTTCTCTTCATCTTATCCCCCCATTTATTCTATTCTCCTTTCTCCTTTCAGTCCTTAAAAGTGTTTTGCTTCTGACTACAGCCTTGCCCAATCTGCTCTCCCTTCTATCACCCCTCCTTCTCTTGTCCCCTTCCCTCCTACTTTCCTGTAGGGTAAGACAGATTTCTATACCCAATTGAATGTGTAGGTTATTTCCTCTTTGAGTCAATTCTGATGAGAGTAGGGTTCACTCACTCTTCCTCATATCCCCCTCTTCCCCTCCACTGTAAAAACTTTTTCTTGCCTCTTTTATGTGAGATAATTTAATCCATTATACCTGTCCTTTTCCCTTTCTCCCAGTGAATTCCTCTCAGCCCTTAATTTTATTTTTAAGATCTCATCCCTTCTTTATTCAACTCACACCTGTGCCATCTGTCTATATATACTCCTTCTAACTGCTCTAATAATGAGAAAGTTCTTATGAGCTACAAATATCATCTTTCCATGTAGGAATCTAAACAGTTTAACCTTATTATGCTTCTCTTGAGTCTTGTATTTGAAAGTCAAATTTTCTATTCAACTCTAGTCTTTTAATCAAGAGTGCTTGAAAGTCCTCTGTTTCATTGACTATCCATTTTTTCCTATGAAGGATTATACTCAGTTTTGCTGTAATACTAGTTCCTTTGCCCTAGAATATCATATTCTAAGCCCTCCAACCCTTTATTGTAAAAACTTCTAAATTTTGTGTTATCCTGACCGTGGCGTCATGATATTTGAATTGTTTCTTTCTGGCTGCTTGCAACATTTTCTCCTCAGCTTGGGAGCTCTGGAATTTGGCTATACTATTTCTGGGAGTTTTCATTTTGGGATCTCTTTCAGGTGATGATCAGTGGATTATTTCAATTTCTATTTTGCCATCTGACTCTAGAATATCAGGATACTTTTCCTTGATAATTTCTTGAAAGACGATGTCTAAGCTCTTTTTTTATCATGACTTTCAAGTAGTCCAATAATTTTCAAATTATCTCTCCTGGATCTATTTCCCAAGTCAGTTATTTTTCCAATGAGATTTCACATCATCTTCTATTTTTTCATTCTTTTGGTTTAATTTTATTGTTTCTTGATTTCTCGTAAAATCATTAGCTTTCATTTGCCCAATTCTAATTTTTAAGGAATTATTTTCTTCAGTGAGCCTTTGAACCTCTTTTTCTGTTTGGCCAGTTCTACTTTAAAAAGTTGTTGTTGTTGTTTTTCCTTCAGTGAATTTTTGTGCCTCTTTTCCATTTGGCCAGTTCTATTTTTTAAGGCATTCTTCTCCTTGTTGCCTTTTTGGACATCTTTTACCAATTGGCCTAGTCTGTTTATTTCTAGTGTTATTTTCTTCAGTATTTTTGTTTCTCTTTTACCAAGCTATTAACTCTTTTTTTATGAGTTTCTTGCATCACTCTCAATTCTCTTCCCAATTTTTCTTCTACCTCTCATACTTGATTTTCAAAATCCTTTTTGAGCCCTTCCATGGCCTGAGACTAATTTATATCTTTCTTGGAGGCTTTGGATGTAGGAGCTTTGACTTTGTTATGTTCTTGTGAGTATGTGTTTTCATCTTCTTTGTCAACATAGTAACTTTCTATGGTCAGAATTTTTTTCTGTTATTTGCTCATTTTCCAGTCTATTTCTTGATGTTTAACTCTTTATTCAAGTGGACTTCTGCTTCCAGGGTGAAGGGCACTCTATCCCAAGTTTCAGGGGTTTTGTGCAGCTGTTTTCAGAGGTATTTCTAGGGACCTGTCAGTTTTCATTTCTTCCAAAATGATATGCTTTAAGAAGAGATGTGTTTACTACTCTTCCGGCCTTTGCTTGGGTCTGTGAGTGACCACAAGTACTCTTTTCAACCCTGGAACTGTGAGCAGGGTCCTTGCTCCCCTGCAGCTGCAAGCTCTGGTGTGCTAATGCTCCTCCTCACCCTGGGACTACCACCTAGGACTGTGACCTGGATCTGAGTACAGGCAAAGCAATTGAGTTCGGGCCATAGTACCAACAAAGAAACCACTGTAATCTCCTTCTGACCAGTTGTTCAACCACCTTACCAGCTGTGAGCTAAAAGCTCTGGAAGCAGCTGCTGCCACTGATGATCAGTAGCTCCCAAGGTGTGCTTCTGGTTTACTGGGGTCTGTTCTATGCTAGTGTGGCCTGTGCTGGACTGTGCTCCACTCTCACCCAGATGCAACAGATCTTTCCTGCAGACCTTCTACGTTGTCTTTGGCTGGAAAATTATTTCACCGTGTCTTTTGGTAGGTTCTGCACTCCAGGAATTGTTTTATGGCATTATTTAAAGGTGTTCAGAGGCATTTGGGGGAGACTCAGGTGAGTTGCTTCCTTTTCTCCACCTTCTTGGCCCCACCTCCTCCCCCTTTGAGTCTTAAAGACATTAAGGGCAGCTGGGTTATTCTCTTGCTACCTCCTTATTTATCTTAGGTATCAACTCCCCATTAGCCATTTTTGTCCGGTGGTAGCAAATGAAAGATTGTTCATCCTTAATCCTTGCTGAAAAAACTTAGAAAACTAAAGAATGAGCAGCCTATTCTTAGCTCGTTCTCAGCTGTGACTATTCCGTCCCCCTCAGTGCCATTCTCGGGCGCTTCTTCTTCCTGACATGTCTTAGAACAAATGAACACATGCATCATCCCTGACTTTCCTTCTCAGCCTCAGCTCATCCTGAGCCTTAGCACTTCTGAATCTACTTTGGACAATGCTATGCCACACTCATATTGATTCCCAGTGACCCACCACTGCTTCCATCTTCTGTATATATCTTTTTTTTTTAACCTAAGCTGTTTCTTGAGTTCTCTGCTCATTCCCACTGACCTCTCCAGGTAACTCTAGCTTTTCCTTCTCTTCAGGATTATTCTACTTTGTGCGTTTGGAATTGTATTCTTAAGAATTTCCTTTCCCTTCCAGGCTGAATTCAATTATGGAAGTTTAGTCCATGGCCTTCCTCTGAACTCTTTGAAATTTGCTCTCTGAAAATCTAGGCTGCTTGTCAAATTATGCCCAGTTTTGCTCCTCTCTATCATAAACTCAAGGAGGAATTGAATCCTTCCCCCTACAGTCCCTATCATACACACCAGACTCCACCACTATCACCACCACTGCCAAGCAACCAATTATTCTCTATTGCTGTCAATCAGATCCAGAATAGAATTCTCCCTTGTTACTTCATATACCTTTGGAAAGATGAAATTATTGTTAAGGTAAGTCAAGGAGTTATTAGTTATTCTTTTGAAAGAGAGAGAGAGACCTCCAGTAGAAAACTGATAATAGAAGTCTTCCATTGCTCCTGTCATCTGTTTCCTGAACCCTTCATCTATTTCCTCTTTCTGTCCTGGGATCTGTAGTATACCCCAATTACCAAAAAATTCATAATCATCATCATCATCATCATCATCATCATCATCATCATCATCATCATCATCTGTTTCTCCCTGCATTGATCTTCACTCAAATGTTCTCTACCATACTTTCCCCATTTGATGGATTTCCTCACATTCTTTCCTTATATCCCTTCTACCTTTCTTGCTTTTTTTGTTCAGGTATACCTACATAGAAACATATTCCAGGCATAGATTTCCTCCCATCAGATCTCAGTGAAATCTCCAAAGTCGAATTTGCTTCAGTGAGGTAGGACCATTCTTCTTATTTCTTTCCCAAACATTGGGCAAGAAGGAAGGAAGAAGGAGGAAGAAGGAATCTTTTCATTACATAGGTTTTAAGAAATATTTGATGGGGATAGATAGGCTTGAGCAGATTGTTTTCTATGGTTGACTGAGAGATATAAGAACTGGCTGCACCTTTTTTATGATTTTTTTATTGATTTTAAATTGATTGTTAAAATAAATTTGATTCAATAGAATGAAAATGGGCTTAAAGCAGGGCTCTTAACCTGGGGTGCATTAACTTGGCTTTTTAAAAAATATTTTGATAACTGCCTTTCTATATATTTGATTTTCTTTGTAATCCTCTGAATTTTATTTTATTCATTTAACAACACCTTTTTTTTTCTGTAAGGGGCTCCATAGGCTTCACCAGATTGAGTGCCAAAGCAGGTCCATGACCCAAAAAGGTTCTGAAGCCATGATTTAAAGGCTCAATGAAACTGGCTCCCACAGAGGCATCAAAATCCTCTATCACTATGGAGAAAACCTTGTCAAAAGATCTGCTGCTTACTGACAGCTGTCATGTCAAAGAGATGTATTGTCATTATCAAAACTCACCAGTGTTAGCCAGCAAGAGATGGGAGGAAGAGCTCTGGAGTTGGAGGCTGAGGATGAAGGCATGGTTCTTGACTCTTCTACTGACTAGATCTGTGACCTAGCACAAGACATTTAACTTCTGTGGGCCTCAGTTTCCTCATCTGTAAAATGGGATGGCTAGAATAAGTCTCTCGGTTTCTTTTCAAATCCAAAACTATGATACTTAGTCCTTTGTAAAGTGCAAACA
This sequence comes from Vombatus ursinus, assembly GCF_900497805.2. NCBI lineage: Eukaryota > Metazoa > Chordata > Mammalia > Diprotodontia > Vombatidae > Vombatus > Vombatus ursinus. Next base: position 7,689,657 of record NW_020949602.1, read on the forward strand.
GAAGGTTCAATCAATAAACAAGAATTTATTAAGCACCTACTATGTACTGGATCCTCTGCTAGGCAATAGTGATATAAGGAAGAAGCATGAAAAAAATCTGTCCTCAAAGGAGTTCACATTCTAATGGAGGAGACAACACACACAGACATGGACACAGACACACACACACACATGCACACACATTCACATGCACACATGTGCACACATGTGCATACCACACAGATATGCACACTGTCACATACATGCACACATACATATGTGCACATATGCAAATGTAGATGCACTCACATATATGCACATATACACACACATGCACACCACACACAAATGTGCATATATATGTAATACCTATATATACCTGCATATACATATATACTCACATGTGTGTAGAATAAATATATTTAAGTATAAAAATAAGTATAAAGTAAGTGAATATGTGTATATACACACACATATACACACACGAAGTTGTTAAATACCAAATAGTTTGTCATTTGAGGGGACTCAGGAAAATATTCCCTTTCTAGACAGAAGTTCTCCAATTGTCCCTGTGATTTATACTATTTTTTTCCCCAGTTGAAGGGTGGGGGGAGGACCAGATCCACAATTTCATTAGTGTTTGCAATTTCCTGGGAGGAGACTCCCTCCACCAAAGAAAATTGGTAGCTTTTCTGCACTTGACATTCTCAGAAAGTTGCCTGAGGCACCCAGAGGGTGCATGACTTGCCCAGTCACGCAGCCAGTAACGTGAGAGAGAACAGACTTAAACACCAAGGTCTCCCTCACTCCAAGGATGGGTCTTCCCACTGTGAAAAGCTGCCACTCTTCATAGAGAGCTTTGTTTCATCAGTAACATAATGTCATAACTGAAAGGGATCTCAGAGAACAGCTAGTCTTCCTGCCCCTCCCCCACCATTTTACAGGTGACAGAGGAGTTAAGTGATTTTTCCCAAAATTACATAGGTACTATTCAGTCAGAGGTATGTTTTGAACCCAGGAGAAAGAGTGTTCTATCCATTGTTAACTTGCTGTCTTCTCTAACAAATGGCTGTCTGCCCTTTGCTGGAGAAGCTGTAGTCGAGGCAAGAGGCAAGTAGAGAGGGAATGAAGGGGGGGAACCCATTACCTCCCAAAGCACCCTGGGACAGCTCTGTTAGACATTTGCCTTTCTACAACTTCTACCCCCTGTTCCAAGTTTAGCCTTCCTGGACCAAACAAAATAAGTCTACTCTCCCATCCAGGTAACATCTTCAGATAACCTGAATGCAGTGATCATGTGCCCTCTTCAGCCCTTTCCCTGACCCCAAGGCTTCCTTTCTCCAGGCTAAAGTGCCTAATTTCCTTCACTGACACACATCTGCAGGGACACAAGAACCTTGCTACTCTGGTTGCCCAGCTCTAGACATTCTCCAGTTTGTCAATGTCCTCCTTAAACTGTGGCTCTGAGAACACTCCAGATTGGGTATGACTGCAGTAGGACACTTTGGGATGAACAGCTCCTTCTTTCTGCATGCTATGTCCCTCTTCAGTCAGCCCACAGTAATGTTAAGTTATTTTGACGCCACATTAAAATGCAATTCATGAAAATCCACAGAATTATTTTTAGCCTTACCTGACTAGGGCAATGACCGGATTTGGAATCCTACTGCAAACATTTACTAGTTATATAAGTTGTTATTCAGTCATGTCCAACTCTCCGTGACCCCATTTTGGTTTTCCTGGCAAAAATACTGGAGTAGTTTACCATTTCCTTCTCCAGCTCATTTTACAGGCAAGGGAACTGAGGCAAACACAGCTAACTGACTTGCCCAGGGTCATGCAGCTAGTATCTGAGGCTGGATTTGAACTAAAGTCTTCTTTATTCCAGCCCCAGCACTCTATCCCCTGTGCCACCGAGCTGCATATATAAAACTCAAGGACGACTCCAAAGATACTAGCTTTAGGAAGTTATTTAACCATTGTGATTTCTCAGTTTTATCATCTGTTAAATAGACACAATATCTTTAGAAACCAGTTCCTAAGGGTACAGTGAGCTCAAATGAGAAAATATCTGTAAAGTCCTTTGCAAACCTTAAATTGTTGTAAGATTCTGTATAATATTCAGAAAAATAGTCAGTATTTGTATAATACTTTAAAGTTATCAAGTCACTTTACAGATGTTATCGCTTTTCATTCTCACAACAACCTTAAGAGGTAGAGGTTATTATTATCCCCATTTTATGGATAAGGAAACTGAGGCAGAGAGCGGTTAAGTGCCTTACCCTGGGCTCCACAGCTAGCATCCAAGGGAGCATTCGAATTCAGTTCTTTCTGATTCCAAGTCCAGTACTCTGATCACCACAGAGCTGCCTAGAATAGGAGTCTAGACCTGTGATTTTATCAGTACAGAAAACTCTCTAATGAGGATATATCTTCCACTCAAGCGGGTCAGCCCCTTCTAGCCTAAGGCACTGAGAGATTTAACACCCAAGGATACACAAAACAGAAGACTTTGAACCCAGGAATTCACTGCCGTTAGGCCAGCCCTCTATCTCTATACCAGGCTGTTCTCTTGTAATTAAGAATCTGTTTCTGTGATTCCAAATGTAAGCTTTTGTCACCTTATCAGATTGGCCCAACTATCTAGCTCATTGAAATCTTTTTGGACACTGCCTATGCGTCAGCTCATGGGCTTCCATGGCCCTTATTTCCATGAGACACGACCACCCCCTGAACCACTACCCCAACTCCTCTACCCTGAGCCCTCAGGATCTCATCTAGGAGGTGATCCTTTCCTGGAGACCAATCTCCTTGCTCTGCAGCTTGGCCCCATGGGAATATGGACCAGACTCCGGGAAACAGGACACCTCCTCTACCAGCTTTCTCCAACTATTCTGGGCACTGCTCCCTACCCCCACCCACAAGAGTGAATTTCCCCCAGGTGCAAGAATTCTTGGCTCCTGAGCTTCTTAGAGCTCTCAGCTGTCTGGGATTTTCAAGGCTTAGCTGCAGTTAACAGCTCAATTCGAGCCCTGCCCTGCCCTGCCCATCCCAACTGCAGCATTCTCTTGGCAACCCTTATTCCCTGTGATGATCATGAAAACAAAGCATTATGGGATAGTGGAGCTAATTTTGAGAAGACGCAGCAGTTTCCTGGGAAAGTCTTTCTGCTTAGTGAATAAGTCAGCTTAAAGAAACTGTCCTTTCCTTCTGGCTTCCATATCACTAGCGGCTGTTTGAATGGCTCTTTCTCCTTCTTAATCATCTTAATTCTCTCCTTGTATCCACTAAGTGAGTTGTTGATAAAAATTTAATACACTCCTGGTTATGGGGGACTGTTGCACATTTATCTTTATATACCCAGTACCTGGAACACAGTAAGCATTTAATAAATGTTTGTTGATTATCTGACTTTGTCTAAAGAAATATTTTCCCAGTGCCTCCTGCTGCCTGGAATTCTACCACTGAGTCAAAATTATTTTCAGTTTAAGGTTTTTGTTTCCCAATTAGGATACTCCTGGAAGGGACACCATTTTAAGCTGTTCTCAGTCAATTGAACCTCGGTACAAATGAGTTCCAGAGCCTTTCACTTGTATTACCTACTTTGATGCATGTATTTCCAGTGATAGAATGTCAATTCCTTGAAGGCAGTGTTTGTCACATAACAGGCATCCTGTAAATCGTGGGGATAAAAATTATCCAACCTCCAATAAGAGAAACTGAGACAGAGCTCTGAGTCAATGGCACTTTACTAAAGGTCCCCTCTAGTGAAGTGGACCTCAGATCTTCCTCACCACCTGAGATACTCCCTCCTTCCAGGGCCCTATTCTTGTAGAGTTAGATGTCTCAATATTCAAGAACAGCTATACCAGATACAGAATAATTCCATTGGTTGACGTATGATGCATAGACAAAAATACAAGATGGGTGAAGCGAGGAATATCTCCACTGACTAGATGGTCAGAAGATAGACACCTGCTCATTCATGGTCCAGAGGTACAAAAATAATTTGGGGGGACTTTCCATGTAGTTGAGCCACCTCTGCCACACCAGGCTTGGTCACCATGACAAGGAAAAACAAAGATGGAGGGCCTCTAGTTAATTCCCTAGGATCATGCAAATGATCTTGCCATTTGCAGCTCACAGCTCTGGCGCCAAATATATAGAACTTATAATCATATCAAATTGATTGATACTATCCGGAATTGAGTAGCAGTCTTCAATGACTCAACTTCCTCAAAATGCCTGTTGATTGAGTGACTGATGGGCACAGTGGGATAGAACTTTGAAGCTAGAGTCAAGAGAATCTGGGCTTGAATTCTCTCTCAAATACTTGTTAGTTGTGTGATCCTGGGTAAGTCATTTAACCTCTCTGTGCCTCAGTTTACCACTCCATAAAAAGAGCATACTAATAATATTTATCTCCCAAATTGTTTTGAGATCAAATGAGATATTTGTTAAGCACTTTGCAAACCTTAAAGCATTCTAAAAATGTTAGCTATTATATGCATGACAATGTTCTGAGACAGGTAGTACAAATATTAAGAGAACAGATTTAGAACCAGAAGGAATGTTAGAGATTATATAGGTTCAACTTCCTTAGTCTACAGAAGGGGAAACTGAGAACCAAAACAATAGAAAGTTAAAGTGACCTGTTCAAAATCACATGGATAGTAAGTAGCAAAGCCAAACCTGAAGTCAGGTCTTCTGACTCTGAAGCCAGCCATCACTCTCCTATATGTCCCACTTTATGGATGATCAATTAGAGATAATATATGCAAAGCACTTTGCAAACCTCAAAGCCCTATGTAAATGCTAGGTCTTATTATTACAGATAAGGAAACTGAGGCTCAGAGTGGTTTGGAAACTTCTTCAAGTTCACCCCAGTCAGAAAATGTCAGAAATGGAAATCTTATACCCTCTATTGATGCCTAGTTCATTACCCTTTCCACAGGATTCTGGATATCTATTAGGCAGCTCAGTGGTGTAGTGGATGGGGTGCCAAACCTGGAGTCAGGAAGGCTCATCTTCTTGAGTTCAAATCTGGCCTCAGACACTTACTAACTGTGAGACCCTGGGAAAGTCCCTTAACCCATTTTGCCTCAGTTTTCTCACCTGTAAAATGAGATGGAGAATGAAATGGAAAATCACTCCAGTCTTTTTGTTATGAAAACCCCAAATGGGGTCACGAAGAGTCAGGACTGAAACAACAGACATCTATACCCCAGAGTAAAATGAATTGTCAATCCATCCTTGAGAGCAGACTTGGATAGCAGATGGGGGAGATGATATTGGGGGTGGGGGAGAGGGCTAGACACTGAGCAGGGAGAATAGCATTGAGGAAGGGAAGTGCACATAACTTAAGATCTTGGGGGAGCAGAACAAGCTGTATTTATGCACATTTTTGGTTTAACAAGTATAAGAACCCTGGGTTTAGAATCAAAGAACCTACCACTTAGTACCTGTGTTACTTTGGGCAACTCATTTCATCTCTGTAGACTCAGTTTCCTCATCTATAAAAAGCAGGGGTTGAACTACATGGCTTCTGAGGTCCCCTCCAGTTACAAATCCAAGATCTCATGGACCAGTATGAATTCCTGGAGAGTGACCTTTGAAGTGGTTTCACCAGAGTCATTTGGGGGATAAAACAGCATGAAATTTCTGCATCTAAGAGTGCAGAGCTGTTTTCCCATGCTCTCTTAAAAATCATCTGAAGGAATTGGGACTAGTTAATCAGGAGAAGAGAAGGCTGGGGGAGGGGAATGGTGAGGTGGTATAGCAATCTTCAGTCATCTGAAGATCCATTACATGGAGAAGGGATTGACTTGTTCAGTTTTGCCCTAAAAGGTAGAATGAGGAACAGTGCGTGGAGTCTCCAAAGGGGCTCCAAAGAACTTGATGCAAGCAAAGCGTTTCTAATAATCAGGTCTACCCAAAAGGGAAATGGGCTGCCTGGGGAGGTAAGGCCGGCCCCTCTCTGGAGATCCTCAAGGATAAGGTAGAGGTTCCCTTCTAGAGATCCAGGCATGAATTAAATGGCTCTACAATCCCTTCCCAAAGGACCACAGATATAGAGCCAAAAGAATCCTCAGCAACCACCTATTCCAGCCCTGGTATTTGATGGATCTTGGGACATAGAGCTAGAGGATCTTTGAGGCCATCTACTCCAAATGCTTTATTTCATAGATGGGGAAACTGAGGCAAGGGAGGTAAAGGGTTTTGTCCAAGGTCAGCCAGGTAGTGAGTTTGTCAGAGTTGGGATCTGCCTCCAGATCTTTTGACTCCACAGCCAGAACATTCCACTCTGCCCCAATGCTCTGGGATCCTGAGAATTCTGTGAACGGCTCCCACTCCTCCATTTTTCATATGTTAAGAGCTCCTGACTCTCTGGAAAAAAAAAAACTTTGGGAAAACTTCATATTGGGGAATGACTGTTAATACATCATTTTTGCTGCCTTTCATTTTGTGCCAATGTCCCGAGCCATAAAGAATGAGGTTTCATCTGTCATTAGGATTTCACAAGCAGAGGATTATGTGACTTCAGATGGGGAATGAGCAGCTGGGAACAGGACCAAATGAATGTTTAAAGAATGCGTATCTGCTCCATGTAGAGCGGCCCCACCACCAAGCATATGGAGAAAGGGAAATACTGAAATAGCGTACAGGGAATCGTCTTGCATTAAAGCATTCTTCCAAAAGGTACAGGCTCTGCTTTTGGAATACTCATCATTAAATTGAGCTTAATCATTTCTGCAAAGCTGCCCCCAAAAGACGGCTGGGCAAACTTTGCCAGGTAACAGCATGGCCTAGTGGAAAGACAACTGAGCTGACAGTTAGGTCACCGAGTCCTGATTCTAGTTCTGGCCATGGCCTTCACTTAATATGTGATCCTAGATCACTAAAACCTCTCCATGCCTCAGTTTCTCAAATGTAAAATGCTAAAGGTTGGATTTACTGTTTAATGCCCCAGTTTTGAAACTTAGGTGATTCAGGAATTATTGGGATCCTGTATTTAGAGCTCAAAGGGACATCAGTGACCATTGAGTGCAATTCCCTCATCTTACAAATAAAGAAACCAAGGCACAGGCAGGTTTAGTGACTTGCCAAGGGTCACAAAGCTAGTAAGTATATAAAGCAAAATTCAAACTCAGGGCTCTGTCACCTAGCAGCCTCCCCCTTTGAACTGAGGTCATAGTCTAGCCCATTTTTGTCTTTGTTGCCCTAGCATTGAGCACAGGGCTTTGCAAGAAGGAGGTGTTTTGGAAATGCTTGTAAAATTAAATTGGAAATGTTTATAAAATTAACTTGAATTGGGACTCCAAAGTAAAGGATGGAGAAAAGCAACCAAATATTTCTATTCATGTTCTATAAAACATTGCATGATCCAGGATGCCTTTCCTGGGAATGTTAATGAACTCTGTAAAGACCACCCCCACCCCATTGTTTTTCAGGGTTACCAGGTTACAATAAACCCCAGTGGTATTTCAGCAGGTTAAACAATAGAAGTTTTAGGTCCTGACCTTTGGGATAAAATGACTGCCCACCAGAAATTCTCCTTCACAGGGGGACCTGAGGGATATAGCCCAGGCAATCAAGAGGGTAGCTGACCAGAAGAGTTTCTCTTATGCTATAATCCAGGGAAGGAGGACATGACAAGATAGCCCAGAATATCAAGGGAAATAGTTTCCTTCCCCAGGAATAGAGAAGTGATGGTACCCCCTGTGCAGACCTCCTCTTGTTTCTGGTGTTCAATTCTCAGAACTGCATTTTGGGTAGAAAATTGCTAAGCTCATCAGCAGCTGAAGGAGGGAGTTCAGGATGGGGAAGGATCTCAAGACAATGTTGTATAGGACCAGGTGAAGAAACTGAGGCTCTTTAGCCCAGAGAAGAGAAGACTTAGGGGGAAACAATATACCAACTTCTACATGAAGTCTCTCCTGATCCCTTCCCCAGCTGCTTTGTCCCTCCCCTCTGAAGAGGTCTAGAGGTTTTGGGGTGCTGGGAAACCACAAGATCACAGCACCGGACCCTGCCTGAAAGAATTCAACTCAAATCTTCTTCCAGCCAGAGAAAAAGTTTATTAGAGATAAATCACATAGGCTAGGTGAAGTCTGTAAGGACAATGGGGCATGAGAAAGCTCAGCCTCTAGGCATGAGAGATTCTTAGTGTTTGAATGGAGGCCAGGGTGGATCTTTTATACACTAAAGTAACTTTGGGTGGACAGAGGAGGGGGGTGGGGGTAGTTGGGAAAAGGGTCTAGGTGAGAATTCCTATTAGAAGGTCTGAGAGATTGAATAAACAATGGGAATAGATAACGAAGTGAACTGGAAGGTAGAAGTTTGAAAGGATCAGAAGGTGGGGCTAGGGCTTTCAAAGAGAGAGACCAGAGTAAAAAAAGTTTAAGGATTTTCTGGGGGCCCCGTAGACAAACGGGAGTCAGATTCTTTGTAGGGCTAGGGGCAAAGGTGCATCTGAGTAAGATCAAAAGGTAAGGCTAAGGCTTTCAAGGAGAGATAAGGGGAGTCTATAAGGAATCTAAAAGTTTAAAGGTTTTCTGGGGTCTGTAAACAAATGGGAGCCAAATTCCTTTTGGCGAAAGGGGGCAAAGGTCTCGGCTTCTGAAACTGAATGATACCCCGTCACCCTCCAAAAAAAGGTTTATTTGGTATATATACATATAGATGTACAGGTTCTCTGCCTCTGAAAGAATTTAATTATGATCCTAGAAGGCAGGAGTGATTTCACCTCTATCTCTGTATCACCAGAACCTGCCCTCGTGCGTGGCATGTAATAACCACTTAATATACATTTCTTGGCTGGTTGATTAACCTTTGGTCATGTGGAAGAGAGAACAGTCCTGCCTACTGACTGCAGAGGAAACACTGGCTAGCAGTTTGAGGCAGCATCTAGCAGTGGAATGACTGCCTAGGATGTCCCTGCCCTCTGCCCCCTGTCATGAAACACTTCAAGACTGGAGGACCATGTGTAATGCATGTTGTGGGGAGGATTCTCATGCCCATACAGGTGGGACTAAATAATATCTGAGGTCCCTTCCAACTCAGAGATTTTGTGATTCTGGGGTAGAACTAATGGACTCACTGAGAGCCCTATAGTTTAGACAGGAAGCCCTACCCTTCTTGTACCATGGGGTGGGGGGGATTGAGTGGGGGAGTACACAGCTGTGCAGAATGTCTGTCTTAGCTTAGCTATGGGGGAAGGGAGGAAAGAGGGAGCAGGTGTAGCCTCCAGGCTAAGAAGGGAGGGCACAATCTCTCCAGCCCTTAGGAGAGCTGCAATTACCCAGGGTGCAAAAGCATTGAGGGGCACCAGGACTGTGCTGGAGTTCCACTTGAACAGATCCCTTCATTTTGTTGATGCCAAGTGAATGAGTAGACAAGAAAATGATAAGAAAAGCAAAACCTTTGACCACAAGAAAATCCAGTCATGGTGGTTTAGGGCTTGAAGGCACCTTCTATGAGTTTCTTGGTGCTCTGCTGGCTAAATAAAGCAAAGAGTAAGGGTACGTGTGTGAAGGAGGGGATCTGGATGTGTTTCCCAGGTACATCCTATGTGCTTAAACCCATGAGAGTGAGCTGTGTGGAGGTCAATCAGCAAACCTTTTTAAGTCCTACTACTGTGTTAGGCATTATACTAGTGGCTAGCAATAGAAAGATATAAAACAAAACAAGCTCTGTTTTCAAAGAGTTCATATCCTAAGAGGGGAGACAACACGTATTGAGCAATCTATCTATCTCTCTATCTGCATCTATGCCAATATCTATATCTATGCCTATACCTATATCACCTATATCTGTATCTAAGCTATACATCTGTGTGTGTATGTGTGTGTGTGTGTGTGTGTGTGTGTGTGTGTGTACAACCCACACAAAACCGATTCAAGGTGACTTTGGAAAAGAGAAAGACACCAGCAGCTGGGAGGAGAGCTTTTATGGTGGAGGCTGTCCTGCCCTTGGATGGCCAACAAAGGATCACTTGATAAGGATTCTTTACCTCAGACTCAGCTGTCATTATGTGCCTGACACCAACGCCTGAGAGGCCTTTTTCCTCGGGGTGCTCATGAGGTAGGGGTCATTCAAACTTCTAGAAGTAGGCACTTAGGCTTGGAAGGAGCCTCAAAGGTCACTTTGTCCAATGCTTCATTTTAAAGATGGGGAACCTGAAACCCAGAGGAGCTACATACAATGCCTGGCATATAATAAGTACTGAACAAATATTTTCTCATTCATTCACTCATTCATTCATGCAGTGACTGGCTCCAGGTTACGTAAGGAGTAAATAAGAGAGAAAGGATTAGGATCTGGGGTTCTTTGCCTCCAAATTGAGCCTTTTTCCCCATTGTACCACTCTTCAAATGTCTCCTAGTAGAAAAGACACCCAACTTGGAGACATGAGATGTCTCTGATACTCTTTATGTGACCTTTGGCAACTCATTTAAACAAACTCTCTCTGAGTTTCCTGGGATCATAGATTCAGAGTTAGAAGGGACCATGAAGGCCAACTGATACAATCCTCTTATTTTACAGATGGAAAAACTGACTCTGAGAGAGGTTGAGTGACTTTCTCAGTGACACTCAGCTAATATGTGTGAAAGGCGAGATTTGAACTCAGTCTTTCCTTGCTTTAAATCCAGCATTCCCTGCACTCCCTCATTCCTAGAACACTATCATGCCCTACATTCATTGGAAGGTATTGGTTTCCTCTTCAGCTTAGGCTCCCAAGCAAAGCTAGATAACCGTTTGTATAATGTAGTGGCAATTTTTTGCTGGAGCACATTTCACCAAATGGCTTGTACAGTCCTTTCAATTCTGGGATTGTGATACCCAACAGACAAGGCTTCAAGGGCAGATCGTATACCTGTTGTCTAAATGCTTAGGTACGGCTAGGGAAGGGCATTATCGCATTGGCCAAGAGGCAATACAATTTTTAACCAAAGCCATGGACGGATGACTATCTGTATTGGAAGAGGATGCTGCTACACTGATGAGATCACGAATTCTTGACATGATCAATTACTGTCATTCTTCTCGTGTGCTAAATGTTAGATTATAAGAGTTTCCATGGTTTGGAAGGAAGGGAAGGGAGAGGGAGGATACCCTCAAGACCAGAGGAGACTTCCTAACCATGCTACTGCCTTGTGTTTAGGGAAGGGCCAAGGTTGAGCAAATGAGTGAGTTCCCAGCCAGAGCTAGAAATGCATCGCCTTAGGAAGAAGTTGTCAATCTTAATTAAGACATTAGCATGTCAGAGGAAGAAGGTGCCATGGTGCTGTCTATTGTTGAACTGTGTGTCAGGTGAAATCAGGACTAATTACACCCAAAGCCAAATATGTCTGTTGGGTATCACTCCCCAAACTAAGGTCACAGAGTTATTAGGGAGTAGGAGTTTACAGTCTTTTGGGTCCCTCTAAGTAGCAGGTGGCCTTACAAATAAGCAACTCAGCATGTTGCATTGGGTCCCCACAGCTGTCCTGCCAATCAGTGAAGGATGGATGCAAGTTAATGCTAATTAGCTTCTGTTGATCTGCATCTAACAAGAACCTCCCAGGATTCTGGTTTTGATTTGCAAGATTGCCAGTTGGGTATGTTCAGGAATTAAGAATCAGAAAAGAATTTAGCTTCCTTGAAGGAAAAAGGAATGGGACTGAGGAAGGAGGAGGATTTGAATCCCAACAGGGATTCCACAAGCCTCTCAATTGAGGAGATCTTGGTAGTGCCCAACTGGGGGACTTTTTCCAATTTGTTCATCGAATTTTCCAATTGGAATGGAGCTCAAAAATCGGATTGTACAACACTAACTAGATGAAGAAACCTGTCTTTAATGTTTTTGATAAGTGGTCATCTAACTCTTGCTTGGAGACCCCCAATTCTGAGGAGCCCATCACTTTCTTAGCCAAATCTCTCCTCATTTGGACTCCTCTAATTATAAGGAAGCTTATCATTATTATTATTATTATTATTATTATTATTATTATTATTATT
>NW_020949602.1:7701645-7708017 GCF_900497805.2 Vombatus ursinus
ATTATTATTATTATTATTATTATTATTATTATTATTATTATTGAACTGAGACATATCTCTCTGCCATGTCCTCTTTATCAAACTGAATAGCATTGAATTTAAGAGGGCATCTTTGGTCTACTCTCTGACGTAGAACCCTGCACATGCCTACATCTTTGTGATAAACTGGCCCACAACAGGGTGCACCCAGAAATGCCATGAGGGAACAATCAGGAACTATATGAACAAAATTATTCTGCTTTGTTTCTATGGAAATCCTCAGAGGTGGGATGAGAACTATGGAGCAGAGGCTGGAGGGGAAGAGAGAAGGCAGGCAAAGATTCCTGCAAAGTTGTCCATTTTCACTATGCTGAGAAAGGAAATGGGTGGGAAATTACCGTTCAGGGACCAATGGATTTAAATTTTGCACCTGTACTTCATCAGGGCAAAGTAAATATGATCTCACTGGGTAAACATTACAAAAACAATTTTCAAGAGTTTGACTTGGCTTTGAACTCAGAAAGTTCTCCTTCCCTGCAGTGATTAAACAATATTTCTTGGAAACCATTCACTGAACATGATAGCAAAGCAAAATCTGCTTCATTTTGAGCCTTTTTAATAGAAATTACTGCCCCCCCCCACTTACCTTGATTAGATGGTGCAGGGAAATTGGTTAAGCTTGGCGCCAAGAACTTCATAATGATGTGAGCCACCCAGAAATAGAATACCTCAGAGGTAGTGAGTTCCCTGTCATTGGAGGGTTAGCCCAATATTATTCTTTTGTGTTTATTATTCTGTAGAATACTGCACATGTAGAATATTACCAGAAAAAATAACTGCTTTTTAAGTTGTAGTACTTGAAGTTCATCTTTTTTAGGTTCAATGAACCAGCATTATCAGGATGACTCTGGTCATAGACACATGACGAGAATATTACATCCTTCATCCTGGTCCCTCATGATTTGGAGGTCTTCCATCGTTCTCCGGAAAACATTTCATCCCATGTTTCTTAAAGGTGATGAGTATTTCGTACAGCAACATCTATTAAAGATGGTGCTTATGACATTTTGTATATCAGTGCTTTAACCATGTGACTGGGAGCAACAATTCCATCGCTGATAACAGTCCAGTTCCAATACAGTCTATTACTGAGCCCCCAGGGATATTTTGAAGTCTGTATTAGTAGTCTGGAAATGTATTTGGTTATGAAAGACAGCCACCTTCCAATGTTTAATTCTAGCTACCACATCAATGCCTTTCTAAATATTCAGTAGGCACTAAATTTTTCCATCCTGCATTGATCTATTGTTCAATGTCCACTATATTCTTGATAATCTGCATTTATCAATAACCCGAGGGCCCTTAAGGTTAAAATATTGAGAATTTCTGATGGCCATGACCTAGTCCTGAATTCCTATCATAAATCCTCTATAAGCAGATTTGCAAGACAGAAATTTTTTTTAAGTTTCTTGTTCAATTTCCTGCCAGTATTATTCATGTATGGCCATAGCATCGTGCCTAAACTTCCAATCTTAGGGACAGCTAGGTGATGAAGTGGATAGAGCACCGGCCTTGGATTCAGGAGGGCCTGAGTTCAAAACAGCCTCGGACACATAACACTTACTAGCTGTATGACCCTAGGCAAGTCACTTAACCCCCATTGCCCAACCAAAAAAAAAAGTAAATAAACAAATAAACTTCTAATTTTGGAATCAGGAAGACCAGAGTTCAAATTCTGCCTCAAATGCTAATGGCCCTGTTCAAGTTTCTTAAACCTCTCAGCTTCAGTTTCTTGATCTGTAAAATGGAAATAATATTAGGCCTTAAATCACAAGGTTGTTGTAAGGACCAAAGGAGAAATTTGTAAAGCCCTTGGCATACCTTAAAGAATCTTATAAATATTATGGTGAAGATAATGATGATTGTTATTAGAATGTACCCACCACTTAATGGCCAATAATAAGCACATGTTTGTGGATTGATTAATGGGTGGAAAACCTTTTGATTCTGCCCTTGAATCTTACCTCTTTCGTAGGTTGCATCCAATGACAAACCACTTTTAGTTACATTTGACAAATTGAATATACCTATTATCCATTTTTAATATTGCTCCCAAAAGCATTTCTTTTTTTAGTTTCTTTATTATGTGCACTTAGAGCATCTATCAATCCTCTTCCTCCCTTTTGATGAGGAAAAATTAATCTTCCCATAATTCCATAATTTCCATAATTCCATAATGATTCTGCATTTTGCTAATATTGTGTGGATACTTTGTTAGGGCACTTTCCAAATCTGTTACCAGCCACTTAAAAGTTATAAAATGGAATGTTGTGGCTGGCTATGAACAAACATACTGATTGCTTTACGTGATAATAAGATGTCATTTGGACTTGATGAGTGTAAAATTCTTAATGTATTCCAAGGAAGGATAGAGTCTTCAGGCTTAGAACCTTAATCCAGAGTTCAAATTGAGCTGATGGACGAAGGCAATATTTACACATGCCCTTACTCTCCCTCTCCCCCCCGCACACTGATATATATTTTCTTGGCCTTCTTGAGACCATATAGACAACCAGAAATTTCCCAGATGATTCTTCATGGCTCCTCGCTCTTTAAGTTATTTTCCTCTCAAGCCTCCCTGGTAAAATTGTTGATTGGTCAATTGCTCATTTTGTTCTTCGTGCAGCTTTGATATGCTTGTCTCATCTTACCTTTTTGGCTTTCCTTTTAGTTGTTGATCTAGCATTTCAAATATACTGCTGTTTCCTGTATTCTGTTCTGCGTGTTTCTTTTCTGTGACTTTTAAATTGTTGATATGGTATTCATTTTTTCTATTGCACTTCCTCAGTATGTAATGATGTGTCCTTTAACTTCTTTCTTCAAGTCATAAAGAACTTTCTGAAGTCCTTCAAAACCTGTCCTTGGGAGCGTTCCTTCATAACTCCACTTTTCTCCTCTTATTCTTACTATGGCACACATAATAATGGTATGTGCTGTTGCTAAAATACTTTTCCATTTGTGGTCAAATTTGGTGAGAGAGTGTGTTTCTTCATAATGATTATAGAAAAATGCCAGGATTGTTTTAAGTACTCTGTCTTGCTACAGTTGGTCTGCCCTTTGGTTTCAAGCCATGAAACTCCAAAACTTTGAAATTCCAATCTAAGTATGCTCACCTACTCCTCAAAATTATTAGAGGCACAAATGTTATTTCATCATCCATCTTGTCATTAAGTGGAATTCCTGGAAATTGCATTGAGTGAAGATTCTGAGTGGCCTCAAGTGCCCCAACTTTTTACTCATCATAATTTAGTAGCCACTCAAATTTCAGCTCTAATCTAGATTTAAGGAGAAAGATCTTTCTGACAATTACTCAGCAATGGGTAAGTGACCTCATCAGTTTCCAAGGGTTTAGTTCCCATCTCTATGCCAATGACTCTCAGACCTATATATTCCCCTCTAGGTTCTCTTCTGATTTTCATTCCCACACCACGACCATTGTATCGTGCATTTGAAACCTGAGGACCTGAAGCAACTCAAACTCAACATGTTCAAATCAGAACTCCTTGTCTTTCCTCCCAAATTCACTCCTCTTAGAAACCTCACTATTTCTCTCAAGCGTACCACCATTCTACCAGCCAACCTCAATGTCATCCTCCCTTCTTCACATCTGTATCTTCTATTCCGATCTCCCTCATCTGTCATGTCCAATCAGTTTCCATACTTTGCCATTGCTGGCTCAACAAAACCATATGTGCGTGTGTGTGTGCGTGTGTGTGTGTGTGTGGTATATGTATGTATGTGTGTATGTATATATATATAGTATATGTGTGTATGTGTGTATGTATATGTATATATGCACACATGTGTATGTATATATGTATGTGTGTACATGTATATGCATATACACATATATATATATACCACATGTGTGTGACATATGTGTGTATCTATATGGATGTATACCTCAAGGTTTTCCCCATTCTAATCCATTTTCCACAGAGTCACTGATCAGTTTTTTCTAAAGGCAGGTCTATTTATGTCACACCCCCACTGTCTTTTAGAACATGTATAAATTCCTCTGTTTGGGATGGAAATTGCCTCACACCCTGGGGTTTTCTAGCTGTGCAATCTTATAATAGTTTATTCCCCTCCTTGTACTGAGTCCCAGCCATATTGAGATATTTCATCAATGCCACCACATTCCTGGAATAATCTCCATCCTTGCCTCTGCCTCTTGGAATCTCTGGTTTCTTTTAAGACAACTCAAATCCCACCTTCTGTAGGAGGCCTTTCCTGATTCCCTAGAGTCAGTTGATAAACATTTATTAAGCTCCTACTATGTATCAGGCACTGTGTTAAGTGCTGGCAACATTACCTTGTACTTTCTTTGTAAATATTATATAAGTACTTATGTATGTATGTATTGTCTCCTTTACTGGAATATAAGCTCTTTGAGGTCAGGAGCTGTTTCTTTTTTTTCTAATCCCTAGTATGGTGCTATACACTTAATAGCAACTTAATAATGTTTAATTGATTACATTTATGATTTCAAATAGCCTGAAACTTTATGCCACCTGGTTAAATGCTTTCACTCTTAGGAATAATTACATTATAGTGACTGGTATATTAACTCAATCTGTGGTGTCAAAGGAGCCCACCTAGCTGGCATTTCAGGGTTCCCATTAGGCTTTATAACAGTTATAGGGGTGCCTGGACACACGGAGCCTGCTGTATGTCACCTTGGCTAGCATTTCCCTGCTTGACTGTTGCCCCATTCACTCCCCTATTTGCAAAATGGAGGATGTATTGGGTTTGGAAGGCATTATTATTGACTGATGGCAATAATGATAATAAGGTATGCACATGAGATCATGGGTGTGACAGGCACTTGTACAGATAAGAGACTCTATAAAGAAATATTCCTTTCCTTGCTAAGTAAGGTCCTCTTGGACTTGAGATTATCACTAAAGGCCGGAGGAAAAATAATGCCTTTGTGACTTTATTCCCATGTTAAGGAGCATGTTTTAATACAAGAGTTTAAAATGTGGTGACATGTGTTTGGAAAGGCACCTGGAGGTGTTGAAGGATATTTGTAGGGGGGGGGGGGTGGTAGGGAACCTGGCTTGTTTCTTCCCCACTGGAGCAGACAATAAAAAGCCTTAGTCTGTAGTCAAAGAAAATTAACAAGCATCCAAAATAGTGCACTCTATTATGTAACAAAACACTTGTTCCCAATACAATACCATGGAACATAAAGGCCCCTATTCATGGAGCTATGGGGAATCGCACAATCCTGGCGGGTTGGCCTTCTTAAAAGCCCCTCATCCACTCTGGAATGAAAGCCCCACCACTCCCCAAATGATGTGGGAACAGCAGTATTTCTCAGACACTCTGATAAATATAAAATGAGACCCCAGGCTAATTTTTAGGGAGAAATTTATTTTGTAAGGGAATGGGAGGGGGAATTTTTGTGTCTCTTAAAAAGCTGGGATGTCTCTTTAAGATCAAAGGCAACTTTTAATGAGAAGAGGTGGGGCAGAGTCCCTCTACCCCGCCTCCCCCTCCCTCCTTGATTCCCTTGGGGATAGAGGAAATGATCTCACAGTGATAACACAGAAGGTATTTGTATAACTCATGAAAGATCTTTTTTTAAAAAATCAAAGTTAATTATGAATGAATCCTTTGGCACCTAAATTCAGAAGGCATCAGGTTCTGCACTCGTCTCCTCAGGCTCTAGGAACAATGCATCTTGCTGAAAGCTCGAGCAAAAGATTTTATTGGGGGCAAACTAGGTTTAATTGGTGTACTTCGTCTTTATCTTTGAATTATGATAGGAATAGTGAAGGCCCCAACAGAAGTTCCCAACACTTGAGAGAAATCTGTTTCATCTCTACCAGCTGCTTGTCTGGACTCTTTGTGTGATGTCAAACCATCCATCAGTCATTAAGCATCTTGGGGACTCCTGTTGTGCCCAACACGGCACTACCAATATTTGTCTCCTGAGTCCCCACCACCACCACCATGAGACAGAATTGTCATAGCACTAGAGGTGAAGAGCAGAGAGAAAGCTTGGAGATTATCTAGGCTAACCTGCCTCATGGAAACGAAGAGACTGAGGCCCAGACAGCTTAGCAAAATGCCTTGCACACAGTAGATGTTTAAGAAATGTGGATTGATTGAGGGCAGCGGATAGAGTCAGGAGCCTGGAGTCAGGAAAACTCACCTTCCTGAATTCAAATCCGGCCTCAGATACTTACTAGCTGTGTGACCCTGGACAAGTCATTTAACCCCATTTATCTCGGTTTCCTTATCTGTAAAATAAGCTGGAAAAGGAAATGGCAAACTGCTCAGTATCTCTGCCAGGAAAACCCCAAATGAGGTCGTGAAGAGTCA
>NW_020949602.1:7708027-7723093 GCF_900497805.2 Vombatus ursinus
AGTGTAGCAGAAAGAGTGGGTCACTTGGCATCGGTGGCCCCAGTCCTGCCTTTGTCACTAATATGGTACAGAGCAGGCACTGGCCTGGGAGACAGAAGACCTGAGTTCAAATCCTACTTCCGTAGCTGTGGATAGTTCACTCTTCCTCCACACCTTCGATTTCATTGTCTACAAAGTGAGAGTGATAGGATGACTAGAACTCTGTACGTCCCTTGGCTATCATTAAAACAAAGTACCTCCGTTAAAGCTCTAGTCTAATGATGAATCAGGGCATTGAAGGGATCCTGGGGTCTTGAAGGCTGCACGAGCAGCGTAAAAGCTTGTCTTCCTCCCCTACCTATGATTTCCTGGGGTCGGGAACTTCATTTACCGATGCAGATCCGCACCTCGTCTGCTCTTTCCAATCCTAAGGGTTATTTGGGGTATTGGTGTGATTTGCCAAAGGTGCACTGGTCAGTATGTTCCAGAGGCAGGACTGGAACGCAGGTCACCCTGAGTCTGAGTCAGTTCTCTGTCTACCATACTGCGTTGCCTTTTAAATGATTCTAATGGGTGTCTGGCCATGGGCTGTACGTCCATTGTCTAAGGGCCTTGGACTAGGAAGCCTTTTGGGCCCCTTCTAGCTCTGACCCTAAGGTCCTTTGTGTGCAGATAACCTGGTCCAGCTTTCCCTCCTCTAAATGATCTTTCCCATATAGCTTCCCATAAAGTTCATTAGGTACCAAGGCATTTAGGAGAGGAATCAGACAACATACAATTTAATTCACTTGCATTTAACAAATACTTATTAACCACTTATTGTGTGCAAGGCAATGGTCTAGGTGCTAGCCATGTGCAAACAGCCCCTGCTCTCCTTACTTACAGTCAACGAAGGGGAGACAGAAAACACATAGATGAGGGAAAAAAACACAAGGGAGAGTGTGATGGGGTGAGAAGAAATCTAGAGCAGGGCTTCTTAAACTTTTTTTTCCACTCGCAACCCCCTTCAGTGTTTCTTAAACTGTGGATCTCAACCCCATGTGAGGTCCATTTAAGTTTAAGAAGAGCTGATAGAGAGAAGGTGCCCTAAGAATGTCAGAGGCAGGAGACGTCACGTTCACTTGGTGGGATCCAGGCAGGCTTCATGGAAGCAGTGGCATTTGCACCGAGCTTTGAAGGAAGAGAAGGATATCAGCCAGAGGAGGCAAGGAGTTTGGGAGTTCCAGGCACGAGTGATGCTCTACAAGCATGCACAGGTAAGAGGCAGCCACAGCAGAACAGTTGTGAAAGTGATGACACATAAAATGGTGAGAAAAGGAAGGAGAGGGAGCATGGTGTCATATATAGCAAGCAATCCTGGAAGTCAAGAAGATGTGAGTCCCTCATCTGATGTGAATCGGCTGACCTTGAGAAGAACCTTTGGGCAACCTTCTAAACTGCAAATCAGTACCGATCCCCATTCCCAGAGAATTTCCTCAGCAGTATTACCTGAAGCAGAGGAAATCACATGTCCAAATAAAATGACAATGTTTTTTTTTTTTTCATAAGCAAGCCTATGATTTAATTTGTTTAGGGAACTTCTAGCTAAGGATTCTCCCTCTACCCTCACAGGCTGTCACCTTCACTGTAATTTAGTCTTTTTTTTAAACAAATGTTTAATTTTTCATTAAACAAAAATGTATTTTATTTATCACTCCCCAATGGAAAAAAGAATAGAAGTATAACAAAACCTTTGTAACAAATATGCATTGTCAAGCAAAACAAATTCCTTCATTAGCCACATCAGGGAAAAAAAAAGTCTACTTCTGCAATCTAAGGTGGTTTGCACATTTCATCATTGCCCACTGTGATCATGAGTAGTCATCATGTTGAGCAGAGGGAAACTTAAAGTCTTAGCTGCATAGAAGACTTGCCTACTCATCTAGCCAGTGCAGCAATAGGGTGGCCCAAGCAATCAACAGTGGATAGAGAGCTGGACCAGAAGTCAGGAAGACCTGAGTTCAAATCTAACCTCAGACACTTACTAGCAGTGTAACCTAAATTTGGAAGGTGGGTGCTGCTATAATATCCCGATGACCACGGGCTTCTTTTCCATTCCCCGATCCTCAGTGTCCTCATCGATAAAATGTCTGTGTTGGACTAGATGACTTCTGAGCTTCCTTCCAGCTCTAAAATTTTTGAGCCACTGACTTCCTAAGGAATCAGCATGGCTAACAGGGCATTTCAATCCAATAAATAAATCACATGTCTTTGAAGGACAAGAAATAAGTTTTGATTTGAGGTGAGAATTCAGTTGCTACTCTTCCCTGTTTGTGTGCTGATCATGGGAAAGCCTAAGAATGTTTGTCTTTCCATAAAGTCAATGAGCCAACTTGTGAATATCCTCTTTCAAGTCATACACAGTCCTTAGGGATGTGGGGTCTATATTGGGTAAGTTGGTTCAATTTAAGTCCTGCTTTCTTCCACAAAAATGAGACACCAACAGATAGAGAGACAGAGACAGAGAGAGATAAAGAGAGACACAGAAAGAGACAGAGAAAGGAGGTAGAGATAGGGAGAGATAGATAAATGGATAAATGGGCAGATAGAAATATATAGATAATAGATGGATAGAGATGAATAAGTATAGAGAGAAAAAGAAAGAAAAAAGGAAGGAAGGAAGAAGGGAAGGGAAGATATATATATATGTATGTATATATGCTTGTGTGTATATATGTATGTATACGTACATATACATATATACATATGTATGTATGTGTGTATGTATACATACATATACATATATACATACACATACACGTACATACACGTACAGCTTAGACCTGGGCTACCCCTCTGGATACGACTAAATCTATTTTTAATTTCCTTCCACATGTACAAATCATTTCTCCCTAATAGAATGTAAGCTCTTTGAGGACAGGGAATGTTTTATTTTGCATTTGTATCTCCAGCCCCTAGCATGGCCCCTACCATATAGTAAGAGTTCAATAAATCCTCGCTGAAATGAGTTTGTCCATTGAATTGAAAATTAAAATGCTTAGTTTGAGGTCAACATCTCAAATACAGTATCTCAAAATAATCTTTTTTTTTTTGAGACCAGGTCTCCCTAATTTGACTAGACTGGAAGTAGAGCAACCACTATTTGCCTGACTCCTCTGCTAACCAGAATGGAAGTTGGTTCACTCTTCTTTAGACAGCCTGGTGGTTAGGGTTAGGATTAACCCTAAATCTGTGCCCTCCATTCCCAAGAGGTTCACCATATTGGTTTCAAGTTAGTACAGATACCCTATACGCTTTAGTTCTACTGCAGTCCAGAACTCCCAAGCTCAAATGATCCACTAGTCTCAGCCTCCCCAGTAGCAGGGATACAGGTGTGCATCACACAGCTGGCAGAATACAGTAATGAAGTCTCCTTGGACATGGTCAATACTAGAAAACAGATGGCTTCTCTCCAGGTGGAGGATGCTAGGGAGGATGCTTCTTCTAGGAGAGCTGTGATGATGTATAAAGGAAATACCTTGGAGATACTGGACCAGTTGTAGATATGCTGTAGCTGATTCTGCTTAGTTGACCACGTGGTCAGGAAGAGCCTTCTTCAATTGGCTGCATGACCAGAACTGTTGGCATCTTCAAAAAGATCTGAGTCAGCTTGAGCATGTCTTTGCCTCATTGTCTTCAGCTCACAAAGGTGAGAATGATGCTGTAAGTGGAAAGGCTGAGGTCTGGAGATCACTCTCCTCAGGACAGAAATACTGTGCTGGCTGCAAACCTGGCTGGCCTGGATTTTAACTCTGGGATTCTTATGGCTCGATCTCTGGTCTTTGAAACTTCCAAGACTAGCCCCTTCCTAGAATAGTCACTTCACCATTCAATGCCCTAAGGTTAGGGTTATTGTCTCTAAGACAATAAATTGTAAAGAAGTTGCCAACCTGCATTGGTGTAGAGAGTTTCCTCACCTGGGAGTTCCCCATGCCAATGTAATCACAATCTCTGTCCCTACCCCTCAATCTAGGGCCTCCTTTAGATGTTCTAGTCATTCTTTTCTATTCTAGGAAGGGTCTAGTCTTGGAAGTGATCTCCCTTTACAACATCATAGAAGCTCACACTCTGAAGGTCAATTAGTCCATTCCCAACTACACAGAAATCCACTCGATCAAACAAGTATTCCTTGCCTAATTCTTGCCCCACAACATAAATTTTCAAAGAAGTGCTAAACTCTTGGCATTCCAGGAGCACTTTCAGCATCCCCTTTAATTACATTTCAAACTTTAGAAGCATTAGTTGGTAACCAATATTTTCTATCCATATCCTTGATTTTTATCAGATCATAAAATAGCAAAAAACAGATGGCTTCTCATCCCAACTGTTGGGGTATTTTTCCCTGTGCCAGTAAGGTTAGCGATCTTTCATCCAACTGGCGCCCCAGACTATGTGATAGTGCTTATTTGTACATTTCATAAGAAGCAACTTTGTAAATTTCTAAATGTTCCTTCTACAACATGGAAGTTATTTGGCAACAAGTCGTCGGCATATTCCTTGGAATGAGGATCGATTTCTGGCCACAGACTTCATAGCGGAGGGCTTCTCATAGAGCAAGTACTTATTAAATATTTGATTAATGAACAAATGAATGAAAAAGGCAAAGAAAGCCTGATAAAATGATTCATCTCAAGAGCAGTTCTCTTTATGTTGACAATTTGACATGTAACCAGATGGGCAATCCATTGAACTAATAATAATCATAACTGACATTTCTGTGATGCTTTTATGGTTGTAGCAACTTTATGTTCAATACATCAATAACTCAGCATGGTAAAAGCTACAAGTATTATTAACCCAGTGGATAGAGGATAGAAAGCTGAACTCAAAATCAGGAAGACTTGGATTCGAGTCCTGCCTTTGAAGTATACTGGTTTTTGTCACCCTAGGCAAGCCACATCCTCTCAGTCATCAGTAAGCATTTATTTAGTACCTACTATGTACCAAGCTCTGCCCCAAGCAACTCTCTTAAGACATTGCAGAGAAAGTGCTAGCTCATATTGCTGGAAGGAATTTCTTCACCTAGGAATTTCCTAAACCATCACAGGTCTAGCAACTCTCCCTATTTTACAGATGAGGAAATGGAGGCTGAGAGAATGAGTGAGGGAAGGAACTGTTCCATTTTTGCCTTTGTATCTTTCTTCAGTGCCTAGAATCTAATGAATCCCACAACACAGAAAATACTTGCTCTGTTCCAGGCATTGGGCTGGGCTCTAGGGACACAAGGGCCAAATTATTCCTGTCCTCTAGAGCCTTCCATTCTATTAGGGGAGACAATATGAATGCACACCGAGACACACAGAACAAAGACAAGTTAATTTTTTGAGGGGAAATGTACTATGGACTGGGGGATCAGAGGAGACCTCTCACAGGAGGTGTCTGAGCTGAGCTTAGAAGGAAACCAGGAATTCTGAGAGTCAGAAGTGAGGAGGAAATGCATAATCACTAATAATTATAATAACTAACATATACATATCTATATATGTAAATGCATGTAGATGGAGATGTAGAAAGAGCTAGCTATAGCTAGCTAGCTAGCTATAGATGCCAGCAGCATTGAGAGGGCAAGTAATCTGCCCAGTCTCACACAGTCAATGTGTTTCACAGGTGGGACTTTGTTGCTATAAAGCACCATATACACGGAAGCTTTGGTGATCATCACGTATGCACACTTTTCTTAATTGCTTTTGGACATGCAACATAGGAGAACAAGGACTATTTTCTCCCACACATCTTTTTCTGTCTCCCTCCCCGCCCCATGCAAATTATGCAAACATTTATTGTGAAACATATTTTCCCTTGCCGTAGTGTATGATGTAAACAAGCTCCGGTGACATATGGGGCCATGTGTTTCTCTAAAGAGGTGTGATGTCTCTCCAAAGCAGCATATGGCCTAGGTGAGGCCGATATTACCCCACTAAGTGCGGGTTTATTATTGTGGAGTTGAGCAGGTGCATCACAGACCATGTAAATCGGTGACCCTGCTGGGCTGCCCTAGTAGATTCTCAGTCCCCTCTTCTCTAGCCTAAGAAGGGCTTTGAGAGGCTGAGTCTGGTGCTGGGAAAGGGGACCTTAAAACATCCAATACCCACCCTGTTTTCCTTCTGAATAGGAGATGGTCACCTCTGTCCACACAGAAGTCGAAGTAATTTCCTGGAGTATTACACAATGCAAAGTTGGGAGGGACCTTAAACTGCACTGTCTTTCAACACAGAACAAGGAATGTTAAGGCTGAAAGAGACCTCAGAAGATAAAATGTTAGATTTGGAAGGAACTACATACAATAGAATGCTAGGGTTGGGAGAAAACCCTTAGGCAACAGAAAGTTAGAACACAAAACATGCAGTAAGAGCAGTGAAAGATGAAACAATGTTGGAATCTGGAACCTGGAATTTTAGAGCTAGAAGAAACAATAGAATGCTTGGAAATAGAATATTAGGTCTAGAACAGATGTTCTTAACCTGGAGCCCATGAACAGTTTTTAAAAATATTTTATAACTATTTAAATATAATGGAATTTGATTTGATACAATCAACTGATTGGAATTGATACAAGTGAAATTGAGCATTACCGAAAAGCCCAGCATTTTATTTTCTGCATTCACAAACGTTCTTGTGAGAAAGAAAGACTTCACCAGACTGCCTGCCCAAAGGGCTGAGACACATCAAAAAAAAAAAAAGCTTAAGAATTTATAGCCTAGAAAGAACCTTAGAGCAGGCTTTTAGAATCTAGGGTTTAAACACATTTAATATCAATGCTGAAAAGTAACTTATGGATCATTTTGTCCAAACATTTCATTTTACAGAAACAGAAAAGGAATACCAGAGAGAGGAAGTGACCTGGCCAGGGTCACCCAGTTCATCATTCAGAGGCTGTTGATAGCCAGGACTTCCTGATGTTCCATCCAGTGTCCTCACTACTACACCCTCACATCTCCTTTTGTGGATCTCAGGCTTTGATACAATGAATGTGGAGGGGATTAAGAACCAAATCTCTCCCAATTAATGGAACTCAGATGGGGAAGCAAAGGGGAAATACATGAGTGGAGATGACCCCAGGAACATTAAATTGATTCAAATCAAAGAACATTTATTTAAGTGTGGGTCAAGCACTGGGGTAGGTGCTGGGAATGCAAAGGAAAAAAATGAAAGCTGTTTCTGCCCCCTAAGGAAATTCAAATCTACTCAGGGAAGTAAGGAGGTTAGATCCTATGGCTGCCCTAGGTCCCTATTAGCTCTAAATCTATGATCTTATATATAAAAAAGTAAATAAAATGTATGCAAAGTAAATACAAAATAATAGTGTCATGTTAGCCTTGAATGGAGCCAGGAATTCTATGAGGCCAAAGAAAGGAGGGAGTACATTCCAGAGCCTGCCTCCACAAAGGGGGAGAGGAGAGATGGAATGTTGTGTCTAAGGAGCAAGAAGAAGCCAGTTTGGCTGAACCATAGAGGGAGGATATGAAAGAGAGTACTAGGTAACAAGCCAATGAGACATATGCTAGAGTCATTATGAAGGGTTTTAATTCCAAACAAAGGAGTTTTCACTTTATCCTAGAGGCAATAGGAACCATCAATGGTTTTTGAGCAGGGAAATGACAGGGTCATACATATGTCTTAGGAAAATCATTTTGGCAAGTGTGTTAAGGCTAGATTGGAGGATGGAGAGGCTTGAGGCAAGAATACCAGAGAGAAGGCTAGAGTGATGGCCTCATGAGTGGGGAGAAGGGGACATATGGGACACATGTTGTAGAGATAGAAAATGGCAACATTCCAACTAATCGGATATTTGGATGGTAGGGTTGAAGAAAAGCAAAAAGTTGAGGATGACCTTGAAGAGGGGAACTGACTTGACTAGAAGGATGGCAATGTCCTCAACAGAAAGATGGAGGTTGGGAAGAGGGACCTATTTTGAAAGAAAAGTAATGAATTCTACTATGACCACAGGGCTATAAAACTGTGCATACCCTTTGACCCAGTAATACCACTTCTAGGTCTGTATCCCAAAGAGATCATAAAGAGGGGAAAAGGACCCACATGTACAAAAACATTTAGAGCAGCTGTTTTTGTGGTGGCAAAGAACTGAAAATTGAGGGGATGCCTATCAGTTGGGGAATGGTTGAACAAGTTGTGGTATATGAATGTAATGGAATACCATTGTGCTATAAGAAATGATGAGCAGGTAGACATCAGGAAAACCTGGAAAGACTTGTATGGTCTGATGCTGAGTGAAGTGAACAGAACCAGGAGAACATTGTACACAGCAACACTAAGCAATGACCAGCTTTGACAGATTTGGCTCTTCTCAGGAATACAATGATCCAAGACAATTCCGAAAGACTCTGAGGGAAAATGCTATCCACATTCGGAGAAAGAACTATGGAGTCTGAATGCAAATCGAAGCATACTATTTTCACTTTTTTTGTTTTTTTTCTTTCTTGTGGTTTTCCCCTTTCATTCTTATTC
Source organism: Vombatus ursinus (assembly GCF_900497805.2). Lineage (NCBI taxonomy): Eukaryota > Metazoa > Chordata > Mammalia > Diprotodontia > Vombatidae > Vombatus > Vombatus ursinus. The sequence continues at coordinate 7,716,512 of NW_020949602.1, forward strand.
TTCTTTCACAACATGACTAATGTGGAAATTTGTTTAACATGATTCTACATGTGTAATCTATATCACATTGCTTGTTGTCTTCAGGAGGATGGAAGGAAGGAGAAAAATTTGGAACTCAAAATCTTATAAAATGAACATTAAAAGCTATCTTTACACAAAATTGGAAAAAAAATAAAATACTATTTACAAAAAAAGATAATGAGTTCTGTAGTAGATAGGCTGAATTCATGATGTTTACCTGAATCTGTTCAGGTGATGTAGCAGTACCAGCCTTAGAGTTAAGAAAAATTCAAATCTGGCCTCAGACACTTAATAGTTGTGTGACAAGTCACTTAACCTCTGTCTGCCTCAATTTCTTCAAATGTGAAATAGAAATTATAAGAGCACCTCCTTCACATGTTTATGAGGAACAATTGAGATAATATAAGTGCATCTAAAAAGTTTCAGTTTAATTGAAACTCTTAAAGCTACACTGAGACTTTGGGGACACTGTACATACCTGGTAACTGGTTATTCAGGGGAGAGAGAGAGAGAGAGAGAGACAGAGAGAGAGAGAGAGGGAGGGAGAGAGAGAGAGAGAGAGAGAGAGAGAGAGAGAGAGAGAGAGCACAGGGAGAGAGAGGGAGAGGGGAGAGAGAGGGAGAGGGGAGAGAAGAGAGAGGGAGAAAAGAGAGAGAATAAGAGAAGAAGAAAGAGACAGATGGGTGGACAGACAGAGAAAGACAGAGACAGACTACGAGAGAGATAGACACAGATGAAGACAAACAGGACAGGAAGGAAAGGGAGAAAGAGGAGATAGGAAAGAAAGAGGAAGAGAGACAGATGAGTGGGCAGACAAAGACAAAGACAGAGAGCAAGAGAAAGAGAAAGAGAAAAGAGAGATAGACCTATTAATTATTGAATCCAATGGTCTTGGTTTTTTTTTTTCCAATTCTCATCCTTCCTTAACTCTCTGCAACATATAATACTGCCGACCATTTCCTTCTCCTGGATAATCTCTCACCTCTGATTTACCAAGACACTGATCTCTTTTGGTTATCTCCTTTGTGTTTCACTCTTCAGTCCCCTTCACTGGAAATAAATGATCTGTCTCTTTCCCTCTAATTGTGGGAATTCCCCCACAAGGCTGACTCTATCTTGGACCCTTTCCTCTTACTATGCACTGTTCTGAGTGAAACCATCCAGACTTAGTCTCTCCTTGAGCTCCAGTCCCACATCACCAACTGCCTTTTAGACATATCCACTTAGTGTTGCAGAGATACCTAAAACTCAGTAAATTCAAAAAGGAGCTCAACTTCTTTCCACTAAACCCAGATCTCTCCCAGTACTCCATAATTCCATATAGGGCACCACTATCTTTCCAGAAACTCAGATTTGCAATCCTGGATACTTCACTCTCTTTCAACCCCCCAAATCCAATCACTTTTATAACATATCTCATATCCATCCAAAACCAAACCTCTATTTGTCCATTAAAGCCCTTCACAATCTGGCTCCAAACTATCTTTTCAGTTTTGTTATATATTAGTCCATTTCATGTATGAACTGCTCTTGAAGAAGCCATCCTGGTTCTTTGTGATCACTGCTTCCTTTTCTAGTTATTAACTCACCATCCCTTTAATAATACCTTTTAGAATTTTGCCCAAAATTGAAATCACACTTCCTGATCTGTGGTTTGCAGTTTCTATCCTTTTCCCTTGTTTGAAAATCTCGAAGCATTTGCCCTTATCCAGTACTGAAACATGTCTCCTCCTCTTAGTCTTTCAAAGTGCATTGACAATGACTCAACAATCATCAGTGCTGGTTCTCTTGGTACTCTGGGGTGGAACTCATTTGGGTCTGGCTCCTTAAACTCATCGAAAGCACCTAATGTTTTCTTACTCTATTCCTTCTAGTCTTGGGCATCAATTCCCTATAGGCCAATTTTCCCCCACACTAAGTGATTTGGACTTAATTCTGTGGGCAAAGGGGAATTATATACATACATATACATATATATATATATATATATATATATTCCTATTGGCAGAGAAATAATGTGCAAAAATCAATATTTAAAGGAATATTTAAATCTGATAGCCTTTTTTAAGTGAAGGAGCCTTCAAACAGGGACTGGTTAGGAAACTTTTACAGTAGTAGTCCGGTAATGAGGTGATGATGACCCAGATTTTGGTGGAACAATGGGGATAGAAAGGAGAAGACACATGTGAGAGACAGATGTTTGGGGAGTAAGAAATGAAAGAAGCCATTGCTGGTAGACTTTTCAGAAGCTCCAGACCCACACAGCATGAATCTTTTCTTCAAGAGGCAAGTCAAAAGTGCTAGGGATGGCAAGCACTGAGAAACATTATAAAAGTAGAATTGATGCTTTCTCATCAGCAGGCAATAATTGGTTACTGGCTTGAGAAACATTCCAGACCCTTCTACAATGCAATCAGATCACCTTCTGAAGTAAACTAAGTATCAGAAAACATTCAGAAACCAAGAGTAGCCAAAGTGGCCAACCAGAATGGTGACAAACCCTGAGTCCGTGTCACATGAGATTGAAGTCAGTCAAATCAGTCAGTCATTAAACATTTATTAAGCAACTACTCTGTGCCAGGGACTGGTGGCTCTTGAGGCATTGCAGCATTGTTTGCAGTAGCCAAGAACTAGAAATATGTGGGTGTCCATCAGCTGTGGAATGGCTAAGCATTTTGTGGTACATGAATGTGACAGAATAGCACTATTGTGTAAGAAATAAGAAGACTGACATGGACTGAAACACGGGGATATTTGCAAATCCATGCACATGAGAGAAACAGTTATTACAACAATAAGTGGAAAAAACCATAAAATAAAACTGAGTGATGTGCAATGTCATTATAATGACCATGCTGGTCCCATGGAGAGGCTGATCAAATGAACCTCACTCCCTTCATTATAGAGATGGGGAACTGTTGGACGTGGGATATGAATGGCAGCAACCTCCTGGTTGGGATGAAATGAAGCTCATAAATCATTGGACATTTAACAAAGAAGGTTCACTTTGCCCTAACACAGCGAGGGTATGTAACAAAGACACAGTGACATTCAGCTTCTCTGGATGTGTCCCCCTCCCACCTTGTTTCTATCTAGAAATGCATCTGGCCAGTAGGTGATCAGAGTATGGCAACTTACGAGATCTTAGGCACCCACCAAGTCTGAAAGTCACAGAAGTCTGTTGTCTGGGATGTTTTATGCCCCTAGATGATCAAGAAACTGCATCAGGGAAATCAGGACCAATTGGCTCTCTGGGGCAGCTGGATGTTCTTTTAGGTAAAATTTTCCCTAAGTTGTAGGGGGGAGAAAAGAAGTTGCCTTAGGAAAACGTGGTTCCTATCACAAGGACTACAGGGGTCTATTATTTCATATTCTGCCAGCTCTACTCGAAGAATTGTTTGGTCTGATAACTCTGATGTCATAAAGTCATAATATTTCAGGATTTTGAGAAATGTTAGAGGTCACAGGAGCATAGATTTGAAGATGTAAGTTATGTTAGAGTCCATTGAGTGCAGCCCACTCATTTGGCAGATGAAGATATTGAGACCTAAAGGGACAAAATGATTTCCCTGGAGTTATACACAGAAAAGTTCCTAAAGTAGGATTTGAATCCAGGTCTTCCTAACACAAGTCAAACCTTCCATCTATTACACTATGATGCCTCTAGATCAGGGTTTCTTAAACTCATGAACTTCAAGGTTGATTTGAGAACCTGTTGTGTGTTTCTTGCCACAGCTGCCAAAAGTGCTCATTGCACATTTGGATAAGACAGTTTGGAGGACTGGACATTCCTCAGGCTAAGAGGTATCAATAAAGAATAACAGACAGTCCTTCAGTGTGATAGGCTAGATGACCTGGGGAAGAATGATAAAATGACATGGAAAAGAATTGCCCAAGATGGGAAGGTGTGGATAGATTTTGATCTGTGCCGCGAAGAGAACATCTATACTCATCATGGATCCATTGATATATTAAAGAATATACAGAAAATGGAAGTGAAAGTGGGTAAGAGCAGATGAACACAAAAGCATATGATCCTTTAAGAAGAGTGTTAGGAGAACTAATTTAGGATGAGCTGAAGCTGTCCAGAACTATTATAACAATAAAAAGGAAATGTCTAGATATGTTGGAAGCAAAATGAAGAGCAAAGAAAGAATAAGATCACGAATGAAGATGGATTGATCAAAGATGATGGCTCTTGAAGAGAGCAAAATTAATTATTTTACTTCTGTAATTCTCTTTCAAGGACAATCTCTAGATTTGGAAGGATGGGACAAAGATGACTTTTAAAAAGTGTAGAATGGGGAAAATAACACAGGAGGGAGGAGATGTGCAAATGATCCCATGTCCATATGTATGTACACACACACACACACACACACACACGGAGAGACAGCCTGCCAAGTACAAATTAATTAAACTGACTTCATTTCTTAAAAAATATACTCAAATTATTTTATTTTTAAAATCCACATAAATCCTGTTCCAATTCCTTCCAGAGAAAGGAAGGTGACCCTGGGTGAGAGGTGCATCTTAAGGGAAGAGAGAGACTCTAAGAGACTGAGATAAGGAAGGAGTTTATCCCATGCAAGGGGAATGGCCAGTGCAAAGAAGCAGAGACAGAAGATGGAGAATCATGTTCTTGTGGCCTCTAAGTCCATTTGCCATCTACACAGCCACTTCAGTTCAATCCAACAGAGTCGCAAAGTACCTACTGTGTACAATAGGGATAACGAGCACTGTACACATGTGAGCTCTCCAGAGCAAGGCCTTGTGCTAAGCTCTGAGGTTACAAGAATAAAAGAGGGTCCAATCTTCAAATTTCAATCTAATGGAGGAGAGGGGGATCCTGTGCATAAAGTGGAAGATGGTACAAGGTGAGAAGTAATGGGGCATGGGAGAGGTCAAGAGAAAAAGATAGTTGGGAAAATTGGAGGAGAAAGAAAATATTTTTACTTGGGAAAGACTTGGGAGATGGGGAAGGGGAGAGATGGGGTCAGGGAAGACTTCCCAGAGAAGATGGAATCTGAGCAGAACAAGGAAGTGCTGATGTGGAACAGGCAGAGATGCACACTCCAGACATGAGCTTCATGGACTGAATGAAGACATGGAGGTGGCAGATGGCAGGTCAGGACTGGGCAATAGCTAATAGTCTAGTTTGGCTGGAACACAGAATACGTGATGGGGCTAATATGAAAACCTGGAGGAGAATCAGATACTCCAATTCCTAGAGGGGGAAAGGGCTTCAGAAGCCGTTTAGTCCTTGCAAGCATCCCTTGGACGACATGCCCAGCAAACCGTCGTTCAACTTGGGCTTGAAGGTTTCTCATGAAAAGGGAACCTATTGCCCATACCATTTGGGGATCACTCCAATTAGTAGAGTTTCCTTTCATTAAGCTGAAATCTACTTTTCTGCAACTTTTACTCATTGGGCCCAGTTCTATGTTGCCAGTGTCCAATCAGACCAGGTCTACTCTCTCTTCCATATAATATCCCTTCAAATATTTGTAGCCAGCTATTATAACCTTGAAAAAGTGTTCTCCCCAGGTTAGAACTCCATTTCTTTCAACCAATCTTCATCTCAAATTCTCAAAAAACTCACTCAAAAAGTGAGTTACACTACCATCCTGGTCACCTCCAAATAGATGCTCCTCAGCTGATTTCTTTCTTCCTATAGTGTGGTACCCAGAAGTGATCACAATACTGCCGTACTCCAAAGTGAACTACCTTGGGACCATTTCCTCCATTGGCTTGGACTTAGGACTCTCTTTAAGCAGCCTACAATAATTTTAACTCTGGGGGCCACCATATTACTCTTCACCCATATTGTGCTGCTGAATGGACAGTTAATTACAATCCTCTCCTGCTTCTCTCTGTCTCTCTGTCTCTCTGTCTCTCTGTCTCTCTCTCTCTCTCTCTCAACACAAATATAAGACTTTATATTTGTTCCTATTCAGTTTTATAGTATTTGGTTTGTTATTCTAGACTGAACACAATCCTGAGCATCACAGTTCAAGAATGATAGCCTGAAGATTGTCCAAAGGAGACAACTAGGAGGATGAAGGGCCTTGAGGTCATATGAAGATTAGTGAAAGAAGCTGGGTATGTTTAGCCTGGAGAAGATTCAAGGGGGACATGGTGGATGTTTTCAGGTATTTGAAGGCTTTCATGCAGGGGAGGTGAGAGACTTGTTCTGTTTGGCTCTAGACAGAACAATCAGGAATAATGAATGGGTGGAAGTTAAAGAGGCAAATTTGACCTAAATGTTATTAAAAATAGATAGATAGGTAGGTTGAGAGAGAGGGAGAGAGATGGAGAGGAGAGAGAGAGAGATAGGGGAAGGGAGAGAGAGGGAGAGAGAGAGAGAGAGAAATAGGTGGGTAGGTAGATTGGTAGATAGGTAGGTAGATGGATGGATGGATGGATGGATAGATAGATAGACAGACAGACAGACAGACAGACAGACAGACAGACAGACAGACAGACAGACAGATAGATAGATAGATAGATAGATAGATAGATAGATAGATAGATAGATAGATAGATAGATAGATAGATAGA